>NW_023614741.1:0-80001 GCF_013339695.2 Rhipicephalus sanguineus
GTTGTTGAGAGTCTCGGTACCAACTGGTTTTATTTCTCAGCGAACTGGTTTTCCTTCTCTCCCTCTCCGCGCCTCCTTCGTGCCTTTGTTACGGCGCAGAGGGAGGAAAGGGAATATCGTTCTCCCTCACGCTGGCAGCGCCCCGGCTGCACCGCGGCGCATTTAGAGTTCACCACAAGTCCATGGCTTCAGTAGATACATGTGTTTTTCTTTTCGTTTCCTTCCTTGCACTCACTGTGAGATTGGCCGAAGAGGTTTCCGTACGATCCACAACGCGTAGCTTCAAATCACGCTGAAAACCTGGTGGTGGGGTAGAAGGTCGGAGCGTTTCGGTGTTATGAGTCGTATCCGAGGTCGTTTCGGTGTATTGAGTCATATCCGAGGTCGCGGGGGTGTCGGAGTTCACGGAAAAATCGCACTGAACAGCCGCTGAAGACTTTGCAGGGCGCTCCCCTAGCTTGGGGGTGACGCGGCGTGTCAGCTCATCGCGCAGAAAACGAACCTCACCACGAAGGGAAGCGACGATACGGACCTGCTGCTCAGCCACTCGGGAATGTTCCTTTCGCAGGCGCTCATTATCCTCCCGCAGCTGTGAGACCTCGTCACTCAGGAACGAAATCCCTTCCAGCGCGTCGAGGAGCAGGCGGCGAAGGCCGGCTACCTCCTCGCCAAAGTTACCCGAAGGGGCGAGAGGTGGACCGGTTGGGGAACCACGTGGCGGCAGGGAACACGCCGCCGTCGCGCATACCTCCGTCTCGTCGTTAGGCCTGCCACCATGCTGGGCGGAATCGCACAAATTGCAAGAAAATGGACGCGATCCGGACTTCAACAGCTGCAGTTCAATAATAATAATAATAATAATAATAATAATAATAATAATAATAATAATAATAATAATAATAATAATAATAATAATACCGTTATTGGTATCAAACGGAAGGTCAAGTCTGAACATTCTTACCCACGTGTCTATCACTGAAAGCCACTTCTGTGCTATATAGCACCACAACTTCTGATTTTCTTTCCGCTGAACTCACTGATCCAAACAGGCAAGAGCAGTTTTTTTTTGTCTTTCTCACATCAGCTTAATGCGACTGTCCTAAAGAGTCTTTTCACCTCAGTGACATCAGTAACGTCACTGTTCAGGCGTCGTAGGCAGCGCTTGACGAAGTCCAAGCACACCTTCCATCCTAGCAGACAACGACTGAACTCTTGCATTCAGACTTTTGTCGAATAATTCACTTCTTCAGTTGCACAGTTAAGTTACATAGTTGGTTACATAGTCCCGGCCGTAAAAAAGTATTGGCGTGCTACCAGCCGCTGCACTCAGCTCCACTCAAGTAAGCATCTGCCCCTGCGATACCCTGGTGACGTAGCTGCCCAGTGTTTTGAGCCGACCAGATGTGCACTTGGACCAACATGACGCGAAAGAATGCAGTTTTGTTTAGAATATGGGGCAGCGGGTGCACAGCACACTTCCCGCCTGGTGCTTCACTTTGTGGGCACCACCATCATTTCATGTCATCAGGTGCACCTGGTCCAATAAGGGATGAGTAAATGACTTAAAAGATCCATTTTTACTGTCTTGACTTCAACCTTCCAAAGGTTGCTGTCAGCTGTCAGTGCGAAGTACGCATTGAATGATCACCCGCCGACTCGCCACTCACAACGAACGGCTTGCTTGTTTTCACTGAATTGCCAACCTTGTGGTTCGGTTGTTGATTTCCCACTTTCTTCGTTCTGGTGGTCCTGTCTTTCAGCATCTTTCACAAGATGCATTTTTAGCAGGGCGGAATAGGAAGGAAATATGTTTCCCTTATTGGCAATAATCCCCAACTCGGCTGATCTCACTGCTCCTGCTCCAAATTTGGATTTTCCTGCTCCAAAAGAGAGAAAAAATGCTCCAATGGCTGTTGCATCCCTGCAGATGACGCGGAAGAATTGTTTTAGAATATGGGGCAGCGGGTGCACAGCACACTTCCCGCCTGGTGCTTCACTTTGTGGGCACCACCATCATTTCATGTCATCAGGTGCACCTGGTCCAATAAGGGATGAGTAAATGACTTAAGAGATCTATTTTTACTCTCTTCACTTCAACCTTCCAAAGGTTGCTGTCAGCTGTCAGCGCGAAGTACGCATTGAATGATCACGCCGACTCGCCACTCACAACGAACGGCTTGCTTGTGTTCACTGAATTGCCAACCTTGTGGTTCGGTTGGTTGATTTCCCACTTTCTTCGTTCTGGTGGTCCGTCTTTCAGCATCTTTCACAAGATGCATTTTCCTAGGAAGGAAATATGTTTCCCTTATTGGCAGTAATCCCCAACTCGGCTGATCTCACTGCTCCTTCTGGGAAATGTCTGCCCTGATGTTGTACTTGGTCGTAGTAGTGACGTATGAAAAGCGTGGCAGTGTGGTGTCGGCCTGAAATAATAAGGAAATGCTTTTCACCTTCCGGCAGATAACTTCTACATGAGTCCCTTGATTTATTAGGACTGTTCACGCTTGACATCACTGTATCATTGTTTTCTTGAATGAAATCTGCTTCGGTTTTCCTCTCTGATACCGCCGTTCTGCGATACGAGCTCCTGGGAGCCTGCTTTACCGCTTTCGGGTGGAGACCCAGGAAAGTATGATTCGTGCGGAGAAAGAAGCAAGGGTTGGTCCCCACCTCGGCCTCGTCTCTCACGAACTGTGAGAAGAAAAAAATGGCGGGAATGCAGTGTTGCTCTCTTGTACATCGAACCTGATATCATCAACTTCTCTTGGAAGCAGTGTGATGATGCTGTTAACGCCTCGTGCAGTGTCAAAGTATCTGACCCCTTCCAAGTGCGGGTCTGCTTTCGCTACCTCCAGTTCAAGTATCTGGTCTCCAAGTTTTCGAAGCTTCATATTGCCTCTGCTCCATAACTTTGGGAAATCTAAGCATTTCATCAGAGTACCTTCAACGACTTTAGGACTAATGAAGGTGTCGTCCAGTCTCTTCCAGACAGTCCTGCTTCGAAGTCATGTACATACACTAACTACAGCCTGGTAGCTTGAATCGATGACTCTAGGCTTAACAATAGGCAATGAGTATATCAAGCTCTCCCTGAGCAGAAAAATCAAGGCAACGCGTTGTGGCTCCGAATGATAATTTCCATGCTGGAAAGTTATCTGTATGGTCATCAAGTTTAGTTAGCCTCGTTAACAGGAGGCCCCTTCAGAAGAGGAACTTCATTATTCCAGTCAGCTCGTTAAGAGCATCACTTGAGGCCAGACTGTTCGCTGACAGCTTGCCACCTTGCTGAGCAGTTTGGCATTAGTGAACATCTGCGTGCTAAATGTGATTATAGTGGACAAGAAGTGAAATGTCCTGTGTGGTAACAAATTCTTCAGCTGTTGTGCAATGTGTAGGCGTCCAGTAGGTTCTGTTGACGTCCACAAGCGTGCCACGGGATTTAAAGCATAGAAGTCTTGCCTTTTGCGCGGTGGCTTCCGAAGCGTTAAAGTCTTGTCTCTTTACTGTCCAGGCCTTGTAGTCAGCGCCTGTCAAAGTCCAAGCACACTTTCCATCCTGGCCGATAACGACTGAACCTTTGCAGTGATACTCTTACTTAATTTCGTAAAGCACTTACAATTGTCGAATAATTCACTTTTTCAGTTACACAGTTCAGTCACATAGTTTGGTTACATAGTTCTTGCTGTAGAAAGGCAGTGGCATGTGACCAGCCGCTGCACTCAGCTCCACTCAAGTAAGCATCTGCTCCTGCTACACCCTTGTGACGTAGTTGCCTAGTGTTTAGAACTGATAATGCACGTTGTATCAGACTAGCCAAAGGATGCAGTTTTGTTTTAGAGTTTGGGATAGCGGATGTGCAGCACTGTAACTTTCCTTCTTTGATAACCACCTGTGCCATGCCTCTTCTCTGTGGAAATCGCACAAAATTAAGTTCTTTCACTCGCTGCTCAAGGACCTTCAACGGAATCCCCAGGTCTTTTGAGCATTATGAAGTTACAAGTCAGGTCATCACACGTCAGGGATGTCATGCCAACTCCTGTTTCACTCAACCTCCTCAGACACAGTTCACTATGTAAGCGCGTTATTTTCCTGAAAGACCATTGATCACAGATTAGCCACGCTGTTCTTGCTGCCAATGTCAGGGTAATGTCGAAATATTTTTGCCATCCTACTTCAGGTGCTTTGTAATGGCCATTTCAACTACAAGGTCGCAGCGAAGTTGGTTGTTCATCTTATTGGATTTTGCTCAGACAGCATTCATTGCTTGACTTTTTAATCCAGGTTCTCCTTTAATAGTGCTATACCATTTAGTTATAGTTGATGGATGTGGAAAAGCACATTCAAATGTCTTCTTACATAACTATACACTTTCTTGAGTACTCCTACAACATGAGTGAAAACATACCCAGCGCAGGCAAATATTCATCTTGGCTTAGCTCAGTAGATGACTTGTCACTTTCACTGGCTGTTTGCTTGAGCAAACGTTGCATAACTTCCAAGGGAAACCCCGCGAGGCTCTTTCAAGCATTGCAGAGGCATTTTCTGAAACGTGCTGCTTCTGTTTAAGGTCATTGATTATTTCAATAATTGTGTTGACCTTCCTCCTTAGCAGACGTTCTCGTTCAAGGCTGAGAATTCAGCTTCCTTTTCAGTGTAGCTGCTGTATCTGTGCAAGCATCCAGCTTTCGCTTGAATGTTTTTGGCTTGTAAAGGGCCGCATAGTGGTGCTCAGGAACCTGAACACCAAACATTCCAAGTGAAAGAGCCATAGTTCATGAAAACCGCGACAGATTTCGCGGTTTTCTTACGTGACTGAGAGACAGACGGACAATTTTCTCGTAGAGAAGGCCTACAAATGCGTATGCATTTAAAAGGTGATTTGCATAACTTCAGTTCTTTTGTGTCGTTGTCTATGCATGCTGTCCACTGGGGTAGCATCCAGAGGTGGTGTTTTCTTTTACTGCGTAAGCTGTTGTTAGCTCACGACAACAGCCCATTTTGATGGCGAAGTCGTCCATTGCCACTGCCGGTGTCCGTGTCAGCTATAGCGCACAGTGAGAAAAAAAAAATGAGGGGGGGGGGGGATTAGAGCCAGAATGAAACCCAGGCAATCTGCGTGGCAGTAAGTATTGCCACACTCGCTTCTTTTTCTATGTCTGTGTAACTGGCCCGTTGCATGTCAACCACTGCCTTGCACAGGCTGCGCCGGAATGTCTGGGAATGTTCCCGATTATTTTAGAATCTTCCTATATGATTGTGCGCACAGCGCGAGCAATATAGTTTATTCTGTAACCAACGCGGTCACTGCAGCGATAACGCTGGAATCTTCACTGCCACATGTATAAATGCGGACCCGCCTTACCGCAGATGAGATGACCGACGGCCGACGATTGTGATCGCCACTATCAGTGTACAGCGTATATCGCTTGTAGTTTGTCTTTTGTTTCCTGGGCACAAGTTCGCCCAATAAAAAGTTTTCATCTGTACCAGGAAAGGTTAAGAACTGCATTCTTATAAATCTTTGTCTTCTTCCTTTTTTTCTTTTTTTTTGTACGTCGGCTTCTGCTCTATGTGTTATTTCGGTGGATCCATGTGTGAATGTGCACTACAGTTGTACTTAACTCAACATGGCAACCAAGACTTCGTGCCGTTTTATTCACATTCACAAGTGTCAAGTCCGAACTGTACTTATCATCACCATTATGCTAATGTCGTATAGTTAATATGTGTCAACGCCAATATGTTGATCCAGCAGCTCTTTCAATATTATATTTGTCGGTATACATGTGACATAGGTAGCAGCACCTAGAATTGAAAATGCTATATTGTGCTTGTGACCCATTGCACTTAATGAATGTTTTCGAATTGAGGGTAGCCGAAGTTTCTGCTTTTAATTAGGAACGCTACAAAACACGAATGCATTTGATTATGAAGGCTTGTGCACTTGGTCACAACCAAGGTACAACCCGGATTGTGTTTGTGTATGTATGTGTGTTTGTTTGTTTGTGTCTATTCCACTTTATTCACTTGCACTGCATCGTTTTATTATGAACCCAGGTGTCTTATGTACTACTGTTCAACTAATGCAGAATTTGTGTAAATCTGCATGATTAGGCTTGCTTATTTTCATGGTGTCACAGTGGAGATGATTTGTCTGAACATTTTTTTTTTTGCGTTCCTAAAACAACTGTTTTGCGGGGCGAAGCGTCAGTGGGCAGCTACATTGTGGGCATTGTGATTCATCACCGAACTTTTAGGCTGTCCGAAGACAAGCTCAGAAATGGGGTACAGTACTCGCGAATTGAACTGCGACATTGTTTCTTTTTTTAAAGTATAACAGCTCCTACGAGCAATTTCTCGCGCTAAACCGCGCCATGTCACTGCGAATTGGCCGGTAACAATAGCGTTTGCTGTGATCTAAGTGTATGAGTCAAAATTGCGCTGATATGACACGAACTGTTACGCTCGAAACGAGACTGCGTGCGTTACTTAGCCCTAAAGTTTCGCATTTCAATCCGTGAGTACTGTACAATAATTACTATGCCTTGGTAGCTTATGGCAGTGCCTGCGCAATATGAAACTCATGTGGTCACATAGTCAAACTTTGTTGCGAAACTTACGACTAATAAAAGCATTTATGTCTATTTTGATACGGTGAAACATCGAAGTTTTTGTGGCTCTTTGTCTTATTTCTCTGTTTGAAGGCAGTCTAGCTGTTACAGACACTGTGATGCAGGGGCATAGCCCGAAATTGTTTTGTGTGTGTTTGCAGGTGTGCTTGTGTACCGGGTGTCCCAGCTAACTTGTGCCATATAAGTTGGCGGTGGTTTCTTGGCGCGCGCTCGCTACAACTTGCACCGTCACGCCCGCCAACTCGCTGACGCGGGCCAAGAAACCACCAGCGTTTTGCAGTGAAGTACACCAAGGGAATAGAAAGGGGCCACTCTCTAGGGACGTAGAGTATGTGTTCCCCGATGAGGCGTCATTTACAGTGGATGTGTGTTTGTGGAGGGAGGGTCTTCCTCGAACTTGGGAACTTCGGCCTCCGCGCCCCTCAAGCCGCGTACCTTAGCGTGCTTAATTAGTGACTGCATTCTGTTCAAGGCATCTGTATAATGCTAAGAGCCCTGCGTGAACAAACCTTTAAAGGGGTCCTGAGCCATTTTTCCAAGTAATCATCGAATAACCTCAGTATCGGAATTCACTGCCTCACGAATCGATCACCGCAAAATATTTTTCAAATCCGTCAAGAACGAGCGGAGTTACGGGATCTGTGGCACACTTTAAGCGCTTTTTAGATGCGAAGTATCTTAAAGGACACTAAAGGCAAATAACAATTTATGTCAGAGTGAAAGCCCAATGTATGACAACTTCTAAAACGCAATATTATCAACAGCAGTGCCCTACTTACCGAGAAATTAAGCTAAATGTATCACATGATGAGCGCCACGAGAGGACATTTCGAAGGGATCCCGATGACGTATGGAAGTCGGCCATACAATAAAATCACTAGTAATCAAATTAAGGCAGCAGTAAAAAAAGAACATTCCGAGCATCAAAAGACGTAATAAAATGCTGTTTGTTACGTTCCGGTGATTCATGGAAAAACGAAACCGCCGTGGCGCTGCCATGGGGAAGACGGCGCGCGTGGTTCAAAGGTTCCGGTTTCCGCCGAACTGCGCCTCGCCACGTCTCAGTGGTAGTTTCGGGATCGCGTACTGCCGTTGCGTGTTTTGCGCGCTCGGTGAAAGGCGCTTCTGACAGAAAGTTCGACCAAAATGCCGCAGGCGGGTGAATATTGGCCGGATGCCCGAATGGTTGCACAACGCCAGTGCTGCAGCAAGGAAACCGGTGTGTCTTTTCACTGGGTGTCGCGGAATGACCCTTACGCTCGAAGTGGCATAGTGTCATGCCATTGCGCCAGTGTGCTAAACAGTCAAAAAACCTCTGCGTGTGTGCTCGCTGCACTTTCGTACTGAGGATTACGAGACCAACCGCAACTTGGTGAAGGCTTTGAATGTGCCCATCCGAGCAAGTCTTTGCCGCAGCGCCGTTGTTGCTACTGTGGGTCCCGCTACTTCCGCTCGGCTGCTACTAGTGTCGGCGGCCGCGCAGTAAAAGCGGGCAACGTTGGGCACGGCAGCAGTGACGTATGAAAGTCGTATTTTCAGGCGGGAGATTTGAAGCGCGCTAACGCGATGCGGACCACTAAAAACGTGATTTTATTTCAAAATAAGCACTTCCTTGGCACAAAAGCAGCACTACGAGGTTTCTGGACCGCTATTTCAACAATCAACGTCGACTTAATATTTGCCTTTAGTGTCCCTTTAAGGCGGAGCTCAATCGGGTGGTGGTGGTGGTGGTGGCGTGCGGCGTGACCACCCTTACTGCGCATGCGCATACCCTCTCCACACACCTCCTCTCCGCTCCCCCTATCCACTCCCCTCTCCCCTTCCCCTCTCCATACCCTTTCCCCTCCCCTCTCCCATAGCCCCTCTCCACTTCCCCTCTCCCCTCCCCTTTCTACTCTTCCTCTGAAACGCGGCGAGACATGCCGAATTCTCTCCTGCGCAACGCCGCGATGAGCTCGAGCGCATGCGCGTCCCCTCCCCTTCTCTCTCCTCTTCTACGCTGCCCCCCTCTCGCCCGCCTGTCGACTGCGCTCCCCGCTCGCCCTGTGAGAATTAACGGCCAGGCTAGATGGACGATACGACGCGCGTAGCGTCCCTCTTCGCGTTCCACGACGCGAGGTCGGTAGCATGCCCAATGAACGCCAACGGAACGCGATCGTGCAAGTGCTCCCACTTCGCATCGCCTCATGGTCCCTTTTAGCGGGAGATGGTGTAATTTTTTCTCTCGTCCCGACGAGTGCGCTGGAAGCTATTCTTGGGGGGATGCCACAAGGAAAAGAAGCTACGTCGAGCGCGTCATGAACGCGGGCCGCTCTGTTCATGTGTGATTCCGGTCCGCTCTAGTGTTACTGCTGTGAAATTTAAGCACACTACAGAGCGCAGCGCAATCACGTGAGGGCATCCCGTGGAAAGAAGCGCACTTGATCCGAACGGCGCTCTTGGTTTATGTTAGCTATTGGCCAATAGCAGCATTCTGCTCTGTGACGACATACAGCTGGCGTCCCACATAACTGAAGAGAGAGCGCTTGAGAAAGTGGCAAATTTGCGCTCCGCTTGTGAACCCTCCTTGCCACATACGACTGCAAGATTTGGCTGAGCTCTTCACAGCGGCGTCTTCTTTCCGCTTTATGTGTTTTTTTCAGGACCCCCAAAGTTTTGATCGCAATGATGGCAGGCTGGTTTTGTGTACCTACCCGTCTTTGGACGGACACAAATTAAAGTTGGAAAAGTGCGGTCGTCATTCTCTCCGTAAATATTCTGCCTGTTTTTGTAAAGCACACAGTCAGAAAACAAGCACATTGTAAGGGTATATTGCACAAAGAATTTGCCAATCAAAAATGTATTTAGACGGTCTATAGACTGTGTACACCCATTTTTAGACAACCTATAGACTCTAAATTCATTTTTGTAAGGGTAGTTACTAGTGTCAGTTTATGTAGGCTGCAATACATTTACCTTCCTTAGAGTGGATGTTGGAGGCACCTTGTGTTGTTCTTCACCCTATGTCATGTTGCAAGGATCGAGCACTCAGACAACATGAATAACCAGAATTTGTTTTACTTTAGCCGTCATAAGAACAAAAATAGCGCTTCTGAGACATCACCGAGTTCACGGAACATTCCATAAGGATGCCTTGTGCACATGCTTTAAAATGATTTGCAATCTTCGCTTAACATCTCAGTCATCCATGCTTTCTTTGTGCAGATATAACTGTCCTTTCGCAAAGACAGGCTGAATGTAAAAAAAGAAAGGGCTTTAGCGTGGCTTTTTTATTAATTCGGAAATAGCATTGGCAGCGTCGACTACTTGAGAATAACAATATCGTGATTTGTCAGTAAAATATAAATATCTGTTGCATCTTTACGTATGTTAACAGTACTGATTTCTACCTTTTCAGATAGTTTTGTCAGCCTTTTACTAACTCTGCTTGGGACGTTATCGAATGTATCGATACATAATTTGCACTCGGGCTTCGCCCATATTCCTTCTGTCTTGCCAGTCCCACGCCAGGAAAAATGTTCTGGCATAGTTATGACTGAAGCTATAAGGCTAGACTGTAACGTGATTCCGACAGGGCGTGTAACTGTGGACGCTAGTCATGATCCAAGACCTCGCAAACAATGCCTAGATAGCGTATTTTACGATAGGCCCGTGTTTTACGAGAGGTCCCTGCCAACTGCCCCCTACAGCAGCCAGAATATTAGAGTTTTAGTGATGGGTACCCAAGCGGCTAGCGCACGCAAGATGTTGGGGCAGCCGTACTGTGCATTCGTGAAACCCCAAGCACATGCGTGCGCATGGCAGCCAAAAACGTCGGTTTCCCTAGCAGGTCACGTTACTGATGACGTCAGTCTCGTCACTCCTGCGGCCGCTAGTACTCGTCCGCGCTTATTGCAGGCAAGGACATAACTTTGTGCGTGTTTAGTAAACTTGCAACCTTCAGTGCGAAAACAGCTCGCAGAAAAATAAACGACACAAACAACGAAGATTGTTGCGACCCTCCTCTTTTTTTCATAACTTCTGTTGCTCAAAGTCATCAAGCACAATTACCCATGTAGTATAGGTTTCCTCCTTCGTTTTGGCGGCGGAAGAACAGTCATAGAGGGAAGAGAACAGAGACCTACGTAAAGGTCAATTACAAGCCCCTCTAACATGATTCAGGTTTCTCGTATTTTTCGAAAGCTGACTGACGCTTGCTTATTCTGCATAAGCGAAGTATATAATTTTTAAACTTGAGCAATGCCGGCGCAAGCTCTGTTGTTCTGTGTTCGTCCATTTAGTACAGGCTCATGCGGACGGGCACGTGACGCTCGTAGATGTTCGAGGTGTATCGCGACGACAGGTTTCGCGGAGACCTGATGGTGAGCACACCCGTGGGGCTGAGCAGGGCGCGCACGGTGAGCGGGTCGACGCCGTCGGGCAACGGCACCTTGCGGTCGAACTCGCGGGTGATGTTGCCGTCGGTGCGCTTGGCCGTGATGAAGACCATGCCGGCGCGCGTCTTCACCGACAGGTCGTCCGGCTTGAAGTGCAGGCCGATGTCGAAGGACACCTGCACAGCGATAACCGCGCTCTTGAAATAACGTATTATGCAAAAAGAAAAAAGAGAAAAAAAATCCAAGCATGGTACAGCCCAGGACTAAGGAACCTGGCGATCGGAAAGAGAGGAACGGAACTAAATGTACCACTACTCGTTTTACTGGTGATGTTACATGTGGGGTTGAACTTCTCACAGAAACGTGGGTTGTATACGTGGTTGTCACGAGCCACTCAAGCCTTAAGCATAATTGAACATGAAAGACCTGTATGTAGTTACAACAGATTGTCGGCGGTGATTCTGTGGAACGCTGGCCTGCTTATGAATATGCTACTCAGATTTGAATGTACCTTATTCTGTAGATTCACGGTTTCTATGGTCAGTCGTCAGTGTTTCGAGAATACTGTGTGAGGGGTATTAAATGCGGCAAACAACAGTGACAAGGAGCATTGACTCTGACGCTTCCGTGCACGGTGGATCTATACACATTTTCGTAGAAGGCTCCTTGGGCGCCGCCATGACCCCCCTGGGTTGCGGCAAGTAGGCCTGAACACCAAAAAAACAAACGCATTGTCGACGTAGCAAAGTCAGTCTTTGTACTTCCGTGCCACACTCGGCAAAGGACGCGCGAAAACTTACAAAGCTACATGTGTTATGATGTCTAAGCCATCCGTTAACACTCTGACGCCCTCCTAAAATACTCGAGCTCGACGGCGCTCCCTGGCGCTCATGTCGCGCACCTTGAACTCTTCGAGATCCTTGGTCCGGGAGGGCCTGGAGACGTCGCGCGCGAAGAAGGGGTCGGCATCCATGCCGTCGAGGCTGACGTCGCGGATGATGCGCCTTGGGGTCGTGGTCGTCGTGGTGGTTGTGGTGACGATGCCGCCGCCTGGCGTGACCCTGTGGCGCACCGTGGTGAACTCGGCGCCGCCCGAGCGGGCCTTGGGGAAGTCGAAGAAGTCGCCATCATCGTCGATCACCTGACGGCGCACGGTGGTCACCGTGCGCGTAGGGACGGTGCGCACCCGGTACGAGGACGTCATGTCTCCTGTGGTCGTTGGTTCGGCTTACACTGCGCAGAGGAAAGAGTGCAATGTTTGCCGTTTAATTTCGTACTGGCCACAGCGACGTACTCGCAAAGAACGAACTACATTTAAGGCACACTGAACACAGGACGATCGACGACACTCGGTATAGCATAGGCGTGTGCACGAGGGGAATAAGGGGGGTGGCGAGGGTGGAGCGCCCGCCCCTAATAATCTGAGGGGGGTGGGGGAAAGTCCGCCCCATACCTTTACTCAGTCGTAACTGCCCAGTCATTGCTTGAAGTGCAAGGGCTGTTTACCTCCCATTTTCATCCCTGGAAAGCCGGGGACCAAAGGCAGGCCGTCATACGAAGCGCGTCATCGCTTCATTTTCATCTTTGCATCCACTGCGAAGCCTGCAAGCTCCTTTTCTTTCGAACGCGACGAAAGGGGGGGGGGGAGGAGGCGCTGCGGTAAGACTTCGCCTCCAACACCCCCGCCCCCCCTGACCCCCTAATGGTGAACTCTGCGCACGCCTGGTATAGTTACGTTGGCTTTAGCGGCGCAAGAGCACTTGGCATAGACACACACTGCATTACGATCTGAAGAACAGTGGAAGAGCGCATATCGTAATTGTGTTTTTCAGCCTTTTTGTGGCTTATGTTATTAAGATGCCTTATCAAACGCAAACATTGACCGTCGGGGTCGGCGTGCCACGTCGTCGTCGCAAACACGAGTGGTGCAAAAATCATGATCACGTGATGACGTAACCATATGACGTCAAAGAGCGAATATCTGTACTTTTACAATGACGTCACTATCACGCCACATAGCGTGTCGTCACATGATGACGTCATCATACGACATCGTCGCTTGCTCAGAGGTGGGCTAATCACGGAGGTAGTGAAAAAATTTGGGGAGGCGCGAAGCATGTAGGGAAGGGTGTTTCAGCTCCACTAACGTGAAACCTGTGGAGGGGCGAAGCATGCAGTGTGCGCCGGTGTTTCCTACAGCAAAATCACTGCTAATGGGCAATGAGAGACATGCAGAAGAAAGGTTAGACACAGAGACCCGCACTCCGCTTTTAACGTGCACGCTGCGAATCTTTATTGCTCAACTACGCACAAGTCAAATCTCCCAGCGGCACTACACTGCAGGCAAGCCTAGAGTCGTTATGCTGCCGGCTCAGAACACGTGGTTGCGGGCGGCCGCATTACGACCATGGTGTATTCGGCGAAGCGCACAAAACCTCCACGTATTGAACTTCCCGAAACACTGTTAATGGGAAACTGGCCTGTTACACGCGGTCATTTGGAAATCTCCGCAAGAGTTACTGGAAGATCTAGCTTTAATTTTTTTGATGGTCTCATACTATCGCAAAGACTCGAAGGCGAAAGCATTAGTGGCGGTGCATTGAAGACCGAAACGTCACGTCGGAATCCTGCAAGCCTCATTTCGTGTTTGTCGATCCTCCTATGGCGTGACGCACCTTGAGATCTTCGGCCTACCACGCAGTCCACTGGACCTTATTCCATAGCGCGCCCTTATTACTCCCTAGTCGTTAGTATAGACAACACCTGTTCTAGACTTTTATAGGCCGAGTGGAGCGAACGCCGCGATGACGAAGTGAACGCGCATCTCGAGTGCTTCGAGCGTGCACGCTTGAGAAGTCACGTGATATTTTGTTGTACCCTTTCGCGCTCAGGCAGTGATTTCGTTTAAAATCACCTTCGCATGAGGCATATAAGGCTTTCGCCTTATTGAGGCGAAATCTTTAGGTGTCGCATATGTCAAAATAGCACCGTCACCGAGCTAGAGGCAAACACAACGCGTGCTTCACCCAACGCTTGTCCGCCCGAAAGCAACAGCACGCCGAACGCGGCCGCCCTTGAGCGCGCGTCTCACGTCTTGCTGGATTGGCGAAAGCGTGCACACAAAAGATGTCCGCAAAAGCCGTTCTCGGAAAGCACGTGACGTGTCCAACCTGAACTGACGCCCAGCTGGCGTCGCCGCAGCGTCACTCGGCGCTGGCTCCACTATGCTGCATGCAGCAACGACTTACAGCCGCGACATAGAATAGGGAAATCGCCGCAGCAGGAGGGGGAAGTACCGATTCGACGGTGAGCAGGAAAGCGCATAGGAATAGTCGGTGCACTGCGTAAGCGCGCCGACGCCTGCAGCACGTGGCAACGCCTCCTTAGAGGAGGCGCGGCACGTGGCGACCGACGTAGCATCTACGAAGGGAGCGCGCTTTTGACCGCCGTATCAACTAAATTAGCCTGTGTTGTGTTTATTTGACGGCACTCGGCGACGATGCGCAATGGCGACAGTCAAGGGAAAACGCGGACTCACAGCGCGAGCGGGAAGAGCCAAAGAGGACGACCCACTAGAAGGCGCTAGGGAGCACAACCCATTACTCATCTCCAAGGCTTCGCTACAATTACCCCGGGTACGAAAAGGGAGCCTCCCGGCGACCTAACAACTTGTCACTATGAGCGGGTCATAGTACGCCTTGAGGCGCTCCACGTGGACAATGTCGCGCCCTCGACGGCGCATGTCCGAGGATGGTTCGATGGGTTCGATCACATAGTTGACCGGGGATGTGCGTTCAACGACACGGTAGGGGCCTTCGTATTTCGGCAGTAGTTTTGAAGAGAGGCCAGTTGCAGTGATAGGGACGGAGAGACATACGAGAGCTCCAGGGAGGACCGTGGGCTCAGAAGTGGTGGTGCCATCACGAATGCTCTTCTGCCGCTCTTGTTCATGCGTCGTAAAGGTCTTGGCAAGCTCGCGACACTCTTCCGCAAACCTGGCTGTGTCAGAAATAGGCGCACACTCAGATGGATCCGGCTTGTACGGAAGTATCGTGTCGGTGGTGTGCGACGGGTGCCTACCGTACAGTAAGAGGAAGGGCGAAAAACCAGTAGTGCTCTGAGGGGCGGTGTTATAGGCGTAGGTGACGAAGGGCAGAATGGCATCCCAATTTGTGTGATCGGCGGCGACGTACATTGAGAGCATGTCGCCGAGCGTGCGGTTAAAGCGTTCGGTGAGGCTATTAGTATGCGGGGGGTAAGCAGTAGTTTTGCGGTGAACAGCATGACACTCTTTCAGAATGGCTTCGACGGCTTCCGACAAGAATACACGGCCTCGATCGCTGAAAAGCTCCTGCGGTAGACCGTGACGCAGTATGTATCGGTGTAGCAGGAAGGAGGCAACATCGCGCGCTGTAACCGCTGGGAGGGCGGCGGTTTCGGCGTATCGCGTTAGATGGTCAAAAGCGACGATGGCCCTGCGGTTACCAGCCGACTTCAGACGAAATGGTCCATACAAATCGATGCCCACGCGCCCAAACGGACGGTTACGACAAGGTAATGGTTGTAGAACGGCTGGCGACACGTGCGTTGAAGGTTTTCGGCGTTGGCAATCGAGGCAGGAGCGAACGAACTTCTGCACGTAGCGGTACATCCCTCGCCAGAAGTATCGTTGTCGAATGTGGTGGTAAGTTTTGGCTACCCCAGAGTGCGCGCATTGCGGATCATAGTGGAAGCACTCGCATATTTCAGAACGCAGACTGCGGGGTATCACTAGTGACCACTGGCGGCCGTCGGCGTTGTAATTGCGTCGGTGCAGTAGGTCGTCGCGAATGGCGAAATTGGGCTTGACGACGCAACGTGCGAGTGGGTGGCGTTGCGGACGGATCAGTGAGCAAGTCGATCAGCGAGGCGATCCATATATATCCTTGCGCTGTTCGGTAGCGATGGTGTGAACGTCGATGGAACAAACAGCAATGTGAGATACTGAGCAGGGGACGTTGTCGCCAGGCAAGGGGGAGCGCGAGAGGGCATCGGCGTCAGCATGCTGGCGTCCGTTGCGGTACAGCACGCAGATGTCGTAGTCTTGGAGGCGAAGTGCCTAGCGGGCGAGACGGCCTGAGGGGTCCTTCAATGACGACAGCCAGCATAGTGCATGATGGTCGGTGACGACATCAAATGGGCGACCATACAGATAAGTTTGGAACTTTGTAAGGGCCCAGATGATCGCCAGGCACTCTTTTTCCGTGACGGTGTAATTCGTCTCGGCTCTAGTAAGCGTACGGCTTGCGTATCCCACGAAGTATTCGGGGAAGCCTGGTTTACGCTGCGCAAGGACAGCACCGAGGCCTACACCGCTGGCGTCCGTGTGTACCTCCGTTGGGGCCCTAGGGTCGTAGTGGCGTAGCATGGGAGGAGACGTCAGCAAACGACGGAGCTTTGCGAACGCGTCGTCGCACTCGGACGACCACGAATTTAGGGGCCCGTTACTTCCAAGCCCGTTACTCCGCACCTCCACGAATTTGTTGAGGTGTTTATTTGATGGCACTCGGCGACGATGCGCAATGGCGACAGTCAAGGCAAAACACGGACTCGCAGCGCGAGTGGGAAGAGCCAAAGAGGACGACCCACTAGAGGGCACTACAGAGCACAACCCATTACTCATCTCCAAGGCTTCGCTACACCTGCAACACAACTCAAGAACACCTTAATAGAACTTTTTGTTGGGCTAGTTGGTACATGCTTACTGAAAAACCAAAAAGACGCGTACCATCAAGGAAAAAAAGTAAGACAGGACAGAAAGGGCGTCACTCGCAACTAACTTTATTCCCAGAACATCAGCATCATATATAACCACAGCGACCCTGCGCGCGCACATCGCCTCACAAGCTCGTCAAAAACCCGCGATAACAAGATTAACTAATCGAAAAATGAATCGATGACACTAAATTCACCCACACGCAGAGCAACAGATGTGCCACTAACACAGCGGGTTTTTGACGAGCTTGTGAGGCGATGTGCGCGCGCAGGGTCGCTGTGGTTATATATGATGCTGATGTTCTGGGAATAAAGTTAGTTGCGAGTGACGCCCTTTCTGTCCTGTCTTACTTTTTTTCCTTGATGGTACGCGTCTTTTTGGTTTTTCAGCAAGAACACCAGTTTGCAGCACCTCTCTGTAACGGCAACATTTAGCCAAAACAAACGCTTTCGTGTTCTCCTCTCATAAGCATACATGCGTAGGGATCCTCTGCGACTTCATCTTCAGCTAGACGCGCGCTCCACACTGGCTGTGGGCTGGACTAGAGGCGGGGGACGCGCCCGCGCGTGTCATTTTCACCGTACCGCTAGCGGGCGATATCGCCGACACTGGGCCTTTATACAAAAGCTGTATACGCAGCGCCATATGGTCAATGAATGGTGCCTGGTTATGGCTACGAAACGGTCGACTGGGAAGGGGCAGGAATTGCAGCGCTTGGGCTTAATAGAAACGTTGAGCAAAAACTCTCTAAAGCGTTCCGTGGCGAAACATTCGACGGGGTGACAAGAATTCGGCACCTTTCCAAGTTATATAACGCCGTGGTATATAGACGTGACTGAGGCGTGCCCACTACAAAATTCTGGCATGTCTGCTCCCCGGAATGATTTCCTCCGCGTCAACAGTATAAATAAATCAGGACGCTACCTTAAGCTCCGAGAGTGGTATGGACGCTTGCGCTGTGTTTAGTAACAAACACTTTTAAATAGATTCAGGCGCTATAAGAGGTGTGCAGGCGAGCCCTGGCAAACCGCCTCCAGTGCAAGCACGCGAAGCGCTTTGCCAAACAGACGCGCTTGTAGGGAAACAAAAGGAGTCGTTGGGAAACGAGACCTGACAGCGTTTTCACTTAAGCGCGTGTGATAAGACAAAAGCAATTAGGACGCTTCACCGCAGCTGGCGTAATTAGACTCTCCCGCTTGGCTAACAGTGCCAAAGCTTCAACCAGACGCCAAGGGGCTAAATTTGTGGCGTAATAATAGCGGTACCCTGGCAGCGTTACTTTGGACCGACAGACGGGGCCTTCTACATCGAAGCCGTCTAAGGTTATAGCCTGTGCCGTAGTATAGTAGTGGCAGTCGGCGTCCGCACAAAAACCCACATTGGCTGAGACGGGAGGTCACGTGATCTCGCATTGACCAGTCAGGTGTAAGCGCGCGCATTTCAAATCTATAGCGGCTTATTCACCACATCACGTGACCTTGCCAGCCGATCGTTCACGCCGCCGTGCCGAAGACGCAGCGCTGAGAGCTGGCGAAGCCGATGCGACGTGCCAGCGGAGTGCCGAAGACTCCGAAATGCAAAGTCGCGAACCCGAGGCCACACGGCAACGAAGGGTTGCCGCCATTACTGAGGCCTGCAAGGACCACTGAAAGGAATGTCGCAAGAAGGATCATCGCGCATAGATTGCATCGCTGTACGACCATCCTCACGGAGTGGATGGGCCGTATATATATATATATATATATATCTTGCAACGTGGGAACTGCCTGCAGCACAGCCTTCGCAGCCGCCCTTTTCCTGACTCGTCAGCAACGTTGTCGTATGCGAAATGACATTATAATTGTGCACATTATAATTAAGAGGACCATGTACTTTTGTGTTCAAGTGGTTCGGGCTCCTTGCTTTCGTCGGACTTATTGTACAGTTCTACCGTGGGTCTTCGCGAGTGTTTCGGAGCTTTTCGGCGTTACAATTCATATCAGAGAATTTTAGCATCCCGATACTGTCATTACCGTTCCTGCGTATGTTACCTGCCAACAGCCTCAGCGAAGCTGGCAGGTGACAGAGATGTTAGTGTTAATGGTGAAGCAATAGCGGTAGGCTAATACTTTATATTAAAAAACTATAATGGACCATTTGATGTGTTTTGGGCCAGCGCTCACTTGAATCGACTGCGATGTCTCAACAAGGGGTTGTTTAAATAGGCGAAAGTGCGCATTTCTTAAGCAAACTTCGAAAAAATAATTAATACATGCCGCCGATAAAGCAATAATTTTTACGCAATTGAAATTGTCGAAAGGCTACTCGGAATGTGTATGTATTACAAAAAGACAATTACTTTTTCGAAATGTGTAGTAAGGCTGTAAAGATTTTCGTGAAGTTCCGACTGATTCATTTATGGGCTTTACTGGTGCAAGGGTTATTCTTTCGAAGCTTTCAGGCTACATCTGCGCTGCCCGTGAAATGGCTACATTGCGTTTTTCGTCGGTTAACTTTGTGCACAGGCTGCAAACAGCCTACATGGATAATGGGTGTACAGAAGTAAACTGCGTACTAAATAGCAATCTAAACAGTAATAGTAAACAAAATAGATATTATTGATCACATTTGTCTTTGTGACGAAGGTGAATACCCCCCCCCCCCCCCCCGCCTCCGCCGGACCGTTTCCAAAACGTCGACAAAAAAAAATATAGTAATGCCGTCAAACGCAATTAGATCGAACTCGGATAAATATAATTATCCGTTATATAGAAATATTTTCGAACACGGTAATGCTTTCACATCAATTCATAGCAAAATCGACGGCTACATCGAACATAAATGGCCGGAACACTTCACACATCGAACATCGAGCAGCGTGAAACGCCCCAAGAAGTTGACTTTGCCTCACAACACGTTGGCCTTTCCTCACGGAAGGGGACGTTACCGCGGGCATTTGGGGCAGCGAGTGGAATCGGAGCGAGTAGAAGTTACAGCTTGCCATCACGTGCTTTCTCCCGTGATTCCCCGTCATCGCGCCAGTAGGCCCGTCGTGCGCGGTCACTGTTCGATTTGCAAAAAAAAAAAAAAGAAAGAAAGAAAGAAGAAACGGACGATCGGACACACTTTTCCGCTGTTCGCAGTGCATGTGTTTAGAAAAAAAAAAGGCGCCAGATAAGGCGCCAGATCCCACGCATTGCGGGAATCGATGTAATGCGAAGCAGCCAGCAAAGAGCTGCATACATCGTCTTGTCTGTCATTGAGGAAAATGCGTGCCACTCATGTTTTATGTTCGTTACACAGTAACGTCGCGCAATGCCAATTTCGGGGCAGATCAAGCTAGCGAAACGGCCGCCAGCGCACCATGAGCGTGGCACGTTAGTTATGCTGTACATGACATGCGTGTCATGATTTTCACGTTAACTCGTGTTATTTATGTTCGTTACACAGCAACGTCGCGCAATACCAATTTTGGTGTATATCAAGCTAGCGAAACGGCCGCAAGCGCACCATGAGCGTGACATGTAAATCATGCTGTACATGACATGCGTGTCATGATTTGCACGTTAGGACCTGCCAATTATTATCGTCATACATTCTTGTCACGCTGTACCAATTTTGGTATATATCAAGTTAACGAAACGGCCGTAAGAGCACCAAGACTGTGGCATGTATATCATGTCGTTCATGACATGCATGTCATGATTTTCATGTTATGACTTGTCATTTATGTTCGTCATACAGTCATGTTACGCTATACCGATTTGGGTGTACATTCGATTAACAAAACGAGCACGAGAGCACAAAGTAGTAGGCGGCTAGATAGATAGAAAGATACGCTCAAAGTCGCAGAAGTTCGCTAAGAAATGCTTCGCATTTAAAACAGTTTTTTTTTTTTTTGCGACGAACGCTGTTTAGATCACTACTGTGTTTTCTCGTGTATAACCCGCCCCTGCATGTAACACGCACCTCCAACTACAATCGTCGGAAAAATAAACAAAATACAATAAAATCCCTTGTATTGCTGTGAATCTGCTTTCCTTGCATTATCGTAAAGATGTTCCATGAAGCCAACTTGCGCACTGAAAATACGGTACGTTTTTTTTTTTATTTATATGAAAATATACGATATATCCAACTAATTCCCGTTTCTTTTTTTTTTACGAGTTGGGTTTGTATGGCTTTGACTTTACTAGTACAAAAAAAAAGAGACTAGGAGGTGTCCTTCAAATTTTCTCCGTGAGGGTCCGTATTCACAAAAACGTCTCACGCAAAAAATTTTCGTGTGAGAATATTTCAGTCAATCACGATGTGGGACACAGCATAAGTGAAGCAGGCTGACCAATGGGCAAACTCACTTACAAAAGAGAAGCCTAGTGAATTCGGTTCCAGTTGTTTAGCCTTCTTTCCCATTGTCTGGACCAAAACTAGATCTCAAGAGCGGCCTCTGCAATGTCGCCTTCATTTCGTTCACTGCGGTAAATATCCGTTATTCGTAGGCGTTTAGTAAGAGAAATCTTGAAACTGAAGTATCGAAGGGCTCGTTCTGATGTTCGTGGTGATAAGCGTTCATGATGAAGTTAAATCTGTGTGAACTTGATGTCTGTACAATAGCGTTGGATAAAAGTGCGATAGCTGAGGTTCGTGTACCGTCGAATGATGTTGCTCCTCATAACGTGTTATGCTAAGCAGTATCACTCGACGCTACACAAACCTTTGCTATTCATTCCCGGCCGCAGGGGCCGCGCTTAAATGGAGGCCAAGTGCTAGAGGCCCGTGTGCTTAGGTTTAAGTGCATGTTAAAGAACTCAGGTTGTCTAAATTACCGGATCCCTCCACTACGGCGTCTCTCATAATCATATCGCCGTTTCGGTACGTAAAACCCCAACAATTATTATTATAATTATAAACCTTTGCTACTGAGTTGGTCACCGAGCACGCTTATTTCAGATCTTTTTGGAGCTTGCTTCCCGTGATATGATTTTCGGATGATGCGTTTTGTTTGACTGCTTCCGCGAATATCGTGTCGACTAGATTTCACCGTACTAGGTGTCGCATAGCTTCGGCTGGACGCGTCGGATGCGCGCTTGGTGTCCTTGTCACGGAGAGATAAATGAATTGTCAAGGTGTGGTGTTGCATCAGCGTTGTAATGTAGGCCACGAAAAATTGTCGTCCAACCGTTGTCAGCAGGAAGGTACGCGGACAATTCTCGTACTGCTGTCTCAGAAAGAAAGTTGACAAATTGACGAGAAATCCGCCTTGGTCATGGTACGAACCCGGGACCAATGCTCTTCCGTGCGGTCGCTGTACCATGTGAGCTGGCCAGGAGGCTAACACACCACAGAGCGATTGCAAATTATTCGAAAATTCCAAAATACAGAGACACTAAATATGGAAAATCAATTTTTCGCAAGCTCGCAAGTAGAAGAGGTCCAGGAAAGGAATAAAAAGATTGTCCACCTGTTTGGAGCACTAAGGTGTGAATGAAATTCGTACTACATTTTTTAGCTTATAATGTTGCAAATTTGCAAAAATCTTCTAACATTTGTAATTAAATTTAAATGAAATGCTTTGTTGCCCTTGCGTAACTCAAGAACTGTGAGAGATGTACCCGTTTTACTAGAAGAAAGGGGAAGGTGGCGGGGGTTCGATTCATATTAATGCCGAATTCCCGGGACTCTTTTAACGTGCACCTATAATTGTACGAGTTTTATCGCGTTTTGTCCCAAAATCGGAATATAACTGCAGGGAATCAAACCCGCGACCTTTCGAGGTGTCATGTCCACCGATCAACCGTGTATCTCGCATCCGCGGCCCTCTCCGAAGCGCGGCTCCAGCATCCGGGAGTCGAACCCGCGACATTGTGCTCGGCGGTGAAACGCGATGTATCCGCCACGGGGCTACGGCGTCGGATCCGCCGTTATGGTATGACGTTGCCTGTAGCGTGGATTCGAAGCGACCCCGTAGAATGTCTTGCTGTATAACTATAACCTGCACTGTCTGCACGTGTGACAGCACTCACAGGTGTGCTAACCTGCTAGCGAGTGCGCGTCCATCATGGTATGGGATGTACTCACAGGTTCTTGCGAAGCGGTATCTCCTCCTGTCAGTCGCGTGCCGAGTCGTTACGCGCACTGCCTACCAACGCGTCGCGACTGCTGGCGGCTTAGGAAAAAGAAGTCCGGGATGACGCGCTGGTGGTGCGGGTTGGGCCGGGGGCGAGAGGGGGGTGCGGTTGCTGTTTGGCAGTGGCGGACGCCGCTTGGCGCTGGCGGCGTAAATATTCTTGACCCCTCGCCCAAGACGCGGGCTCCAAATTTGGCCTCGCCCGCAGCCCTTTTCGCGCGCCCCCGCTGGAGACGCGTCATACGTATCCTCTGCTTTCCAACGTGGTCCCCAACGTTTTCCGTTCCTTATATTTTTTCTTGTCTATTTGGTTTAGCTGTCGCTTGCGCTCCCCCTCCCTCCTCCCCCCACCCCCCTTCCACCCGTCTTCTTGCTCATCGCGAGGCCTCGTCTACAGACCGCAGGGGCTTCGCCAAGAATTCGGAACCCCCGCACCAGCCGCCTCGTTGAGCACACGAGACCACCTGAGTCCGAACGATGGGACGGAAAGCACCGTCTCGATGACTGTGCACGTGGAAGCTTGCGTGTACCTGAGGTGACGTCGCATTATTGAGGTCGTGGGCTTTCAGCGACACACCCGTGGGAGTGTGACGTCACACGCAGAGAGAGAGAAAGAGAGGTAGAGATGAAAAAGGAGGCTGAGGTTGCTGGTATAGTTGGTTGGATATGTCTACACTTGTCAGAACGTGTTTTCGAGTTAGTCGGTTTTGTGCATGAGTTACCAGCCACGGTGGACTAGTGGTTATGGTGCTCGATCGCTGACTCGAAGGTTGCGGGATCGAATGCCTGCTACGGCGGCCACATTTTCGATGGAGACGAAAATGCTTGAGGCCCGTGTGCTTAGATTTAGGTGCACGTTAAAGAACCCCAGGTGGCCCAAATTTCCGGAACGCTCCACTGCGGCGTACCTCGTAATCATATCATGGTGTTGGGACGTTAAACTCCAAGAAATATTATTTCGTACGTGAAACGATACTACGTACATTAAGTCGTAACGCGACGGTCACAAGCGTTTGTCCTGGATGGGTTGCAATTATTGGGAGAGGCCATTGTGCTGCAGTGGGCGTAAGGTATGCTGACGCAGTGGACATAAAATAGGCTGACGATGCCGATTACAGCGTCTCAAAATACGTCATAGCACGACGGACACAAGCCTTTGCCCGTCGTGTTGCTGCTAAGGCTATTGCGTTATGGTTGTACATAGTTCGAGTTGTTCACGTGTTCTTTTAGTGCGTTATCCTGTTGCAAGTTAACGCGTTTCGTTTCGTGAAAGGGAGGCAAATGTAAGGAGGTTAACCAGAGAGACGGGGGCAGGGCGGTATACACTGCGCAGGGGAGCTAGATTGGAAACGGCACCTGCAGGGAAAGCAGCGATCAGACAATCGCGCAATATCGTCAGATAGCGCGAAGCGTTGTCGAAGCCAATCCTTCTTACGAACGACGGTCGAGTTGTTCCGATGACTCGAAAAATTTCAATTTTGCGTGTTGTGTATATATACATGCGCACATAGAAACGCACGCATGAAAGTACATAGAGGTTCTTTGAACACCCCTCCCTCCTCCTCCGCCCCCTTCCGGCAAAAAAAAAAAAAATTCTGGCCACGCCCCTGACAGCGACAGTATTGAGGAGTCTTGAAAATTGGTAGCCTGAGATGTTCTTCAGATTATTACGAAGTGGTGCTGAACTTTATTTACTGGGTAAGGAGGTGGTGGCGATAGCAGGGGCTGCGTTGAACGATATGCACACAGCGATGACGTGGGAGTTAGGTGGTTTCGCCCGCAATTCCCCTATAGCGCGTGCAAACGCGCGCGCGCGCGCACACACACACACACACACACACACACACACACACACACACACACACACACACACACACACACACACACACACACACACACACACACGACTAAGAAATACAAATACAAACCATCAGTGAAACGCAGTTGAAAATGCATTATTCTTAAACCGTCCATTCGCAGGACGTGACGTCGTGGAAAAGAAGGTCATAGGACCACCTGCAGCCTTCGGAGGGTCGCGGTCGTGTCTTGGGTCTTGGGTCTTGCTCTGGAATCGGGGTTGAGCCTCAACAACCTTCTCGCATGTTATGTATAGGCGTCATCGTCACCCGACAAAGATCGGCGTTTCCTTTCTTTTTTCCCTGCACCGAGACTTGGGCTGTTTCCAGAAAGTTAGATGTCTAGGTCGTGACGTCACGGAATTCAGGTCGCGTCTCTTGACAGTTGGCCGCGGTGCGTGTGGCTTGTGCGCCGTACCCTGCGGGGCTTGGCAGTGTGCTAGTTCTTTTGAACGTGTAGATACCCTGGCTTGCACACACAAGAAGGGCGATACTTAGGATGACGGTGCAACAGCTTTGTCGCTGGGGAGAAGAGAGACTATACGGCTAGCTGTTCTTTTCGAACAAAGCTTGTTATGAGTTAAACATTTCAGTGGCGGCGTCGTACGCGAGAAATTTATTCGAACCGAAATAAAAAGGAATTGAACTGTCAATTGACGGCGGATCCACTTGTGGTTATGCGTCCAGAAGCTTTTGAAACCTGGCGGCTGCCTCTGTCAGCTGCATGGCCTATAGTCTGTTACAGCCTAGCAATAGGCTCCGCCCACAGCCATCGCAGTCTCACCCAGTGAAAACTTGCGTACATGCCCCGTCGAATTACATTTGCTCACTCACGTGACGTCAAAGGTCACTTTCTGACGCAGGCACAGGTTCGTGTCACTGGTTTTCGGTCGGAAACTTGGACTTCCTGCCGAAATTCAGCAAAGATTGCGACGTCAATGCTCAGCCGAACCTAATATATTAAGTACGAACGCCGAGCTTTCAATTGTTAATAAGCGTAGTATTCACACTAGCAGCGAAAACGTATGTAGGTTAGAACGGAAACCACCTAGCACGACTCAATTGAACGCATGAATGGCAGGCGCCATTCATACGGCCCCATCTCTTTCCCCAGTGTAGGGTAGCATACCGGTTATTGCAAAACTGGTTAACATTCCTGCCCTTCCTTTCTCTCCTGCACCTTCCTTCTCAGAGTTCCTTATCCATTCGCCTCAGAAGACTCGAAGGCGAAAACTGTCTTTTTCTTCACAGTTGAGTCTACTCCTATGTACACACTAGGCTTACGTTACATCATGAAAGCCATATAACCAACGCGACTCAAAACATTCATTCTTTGTGAACAAGGACCCCGTGGCGGGGCAACTATTGGTCGGCGCTTGTTATTTGCCGCCATGAATTTTTTCGACCAGATGGGTTGCCGTCGACCCTGGATATCACAGTAAATGTTTGAACCCCCCCCCCCCAACCTTCCGAAAGCTTTTTCACCTGCCTAACATAATTTTGCACTGCCACAGTGATCGGCCCACCTTTGGCCAAGCGGCGATGCCATATGATGACGTCATCAGGTGATGATTTGTTTTGCGTCACTGTTGTTGACGCCGACGGTCGATTTTTCGCGTTTGATGAAGCATCCAAGGTTTTCGCCTTAAAAGTGATACGATTAAGGTAATCAATGGTGTTTCGTTGTTGCGATGCTCAGTTAAAAGCGAAAGCGCACCAGGACAAGGCGCAACAGCATGGTCATTGAAATATGTTTAACATGCGCAAGAACCATTCGGGAAAACTCTAAACAGCTGTCTCTATTTCGACTGACAGACAAAATAGCCCAGAACAGACCAGAATAACATCAAAATAATGGTGTTTCTTGTGACCAACAGCGACAGTCATTACTCAAGCAAGCTTCGCGATCTTGTGACATATACTCTCGTAATGTCTGCGCACTGAAGTCCGCAAAGCTTCCCTTGCCGATCTTTTCACCAGCAACAGGAGCCTTTTAATTGAATGTTTTCCCCGCAAGTTCTTCAAAAGTGTGGCTTCACGATATTACAGACCACGATTTACATTAACGTGGTCGCGGCAGATAAACCACCTCAATATAATTTCAACGCAGCTATAGCACCGCGCCTCTACGGAAAGTGGATGCTTTCCGCGGCGACTCCGCCACGCGGTGCTTTGAACTGTTGGCGCGCTCGCGATACGTAATGAAATGGACGATAAACAACGGGCGCGCCGGCGTGCGATCTGATCGGTTCCTAGCTGGTCCTGGCCATACGAAGTGATGCCGAGGGATGCTGAGCTATACGAAGTAATGCCAAGGGATGTCAAGTGCCATTCGAGTCCAGCGCAGTCACCTGTAGCCGTTTCAGCCGTACTACGTCGTGGACTACTCTAAAGAGTCGCGTCCAGCAGTCTCTCATGGCAGCGCGCCTCGATTTCCGGTAAGCGGCTTCCTCATCGGCAATGCGAACCTTCATCTGTCTCCCCATGTCTGCGTCTTGCGCCGCGGGCCGCCGCCACGCGCCGGCTTTGTACAGAACGAAGGAGCGCATGTGCACTTGACTGTGACGTCACATCTGGCACGATCGAGCGGTTGCGCGCAGTGTCTAGGCAGGTGGGCTGGTGGCGGAGCGGTGCATGAGCTAGCGAAGTGGGCACACAGCTGTGCAACCGGTTGCTAGGCAACGCGCGGTGACGTCATCGCGGCGCCGAGCTTTTTTTTTTTTGCGTTCGACAGATTACGGCCGGCTAAAGAGCTTCGCCGTTATTACTTATGAATTTCCTTGGTACTTTTCTGTAAGTCGCGCCGTATTGGTTCGCATCCAACACACTTCGCAACCCTCACTTCGCAAGCGCAGCGCGGTATATAGAAGCCAAAGCAGGAAATTTCCGATGCCAACGTGTATATTTAAAAGCCTCTGTATATAACAGGGAAAAGTGGCAGGGTCTCTTGTACATGCGCCTAAGACGACTCGAAGGCGAAAGCCATGTTCTTTTTCTCGTTCTCCGCATTCCTTTTCTTCTTAGTGGCTTGTATTGGCTCTGCACTTCTCCCGGGAGTGGCCCACCTTTGAACAAGCGACGATATCATGCGATGACTTCATCATGTGACTTCATAACGACGTCACAAACTTTGACGATGTGTAACGTCATGATGAAGTTACATGTCACAAATGACAAAATAGGAACAGCGCGAATTCGCGCTGTTCCTATTTCATTATGCGAATCCAACTAGCCCAAAGCTTCACTTCACCAATGAAACCACGATGTCGTCATGATGACGTGATGTGGGATACTTTTTGGACAGTTCGTGCTGACGATGACGGTCGCCTCTCGCGTATCATGAGGCATCTAAGGCTCACACCTTGATGACTACAAGTCTTCAAGTAACGAAGCAGCAGGAACAAACGTACGGGAGTTTGTCGACCCTCTATATACTATATTACGTATTGGTTTCGGCGCCGCCATACTGCGTTGTTAAGCTTGCCGTTTGGCATTCTTAACAACTGAACGAACAGTGCTGCGGTAGGCGCGCATACGCATGAAAACGGTTAGGTTGGCGAATTCGACGTTTGGTGACCGTATTGACTCACGTCTCGATATACAAATACAAGAAAAGACTCGTTTAACAGCCGGGGGCGGCGCCCGTATGCCTTACGTAAAATCGTCTATAAACCGTAAGAAAATGTCCGCACTCGTACGCTCTATACAAATATCTTGCGCTTGAGAGAGAGAGAGAGAAGAAATAGTAGAGAAGGAAAGGCAGGGAGGTTAACCAGTATAGGACAACCGGTTTGCTACCCTACACATGGGGACAGGGTGGGGGAGATTTAAAGATGGGGAGGAAAGAGAGAGAGAGAGAGAGAAAGATAAAAAGATAGCACGACACAGCACACACAGAATCAGTCGGTCACTCTTGCGTGGTAGCATAGCACACATAGAAACAGTCGGTCACTCTTGCGTGGCAGCTTTCTACAGTTGACTGCAGCGCCAGAATTCCGACTCGGGGGCGGCGGAAGGAAATTTGGAGGGACGCGATGCACATTCACCATGGCACCTCAATATCTGCGTTGCCGCTGCGTTCGTGTAGGATCGAGATTTCAGAGCCTAGTCGACGGAAGAATGCTTGGGATAGGCGAAAAGAAGTTGTCAACAGTTTATTCCGACGGACGAAAGGGAGACATCTTCTCAGCTCGAGGGCTCAGACAACCCTGAATGTTGTATAATGAAGATAAGGTCCGTCGAGAGGCGGGAAAAGAAGCTCCGGTCTTGGCGGAACCAGCGAAAGGACAGGCAGAAAGGTGCGGGAGCCCCGTAGCCAGGGGAGGGTACAGGATATTTCCGAGGGAGCGATCAGCTTATATGAAGCCTGATATCTAAAGCTGAGTTGGGGCGTGCGTCAACACCCGAACTAACCTTATGCATTCAAAAATTAAGCGGGGTGGGTCAGGACATCCGTAGAGCCCTCTGTGTCCCCCCAAATAGGAAAAAACATTTCGTGGGAAGAAAGATAGCATTGCCACACGACACAGCCGGCGAACTTAAAAGACACCGCCATGAACCCTCTTCTTGGCCAGTACTACAACGTGGAAAGAAACTAACCGTCTGAAAAAAAAAAATCTGCATCGACATTTACGCGACAGTAATTCTAGGATGAAGCGCTGAAAGAAATGTCGATGACTAAAACACAAGAAAGGGACAGAGAACTGACAAGAAAGAAGCGTCTTTCCTGTCAGTCTTGTGCCCCTTTCTTCGGCGTAGTTTTAGATTGACAATTTTTCCGCTCTTCATCCTAGAAATCTCACACGAACAAGCCAAACAGTTCACGTTTCTACCCTCTGGATATAGTTACACAAACCTGGAGTTCATTATTACTGCTCGCTACTGCTCGTCCTTGGCTGGCTTGTGGTAGAAGAAAGCAAGCTCTTCACGCGAATGAAAACACTGCGTGGTCTCCCCTACCCTCAACACTCTTATCCTATGGAGAAAGCAAATTCGGAACCGGAAACACATCGCACACATGTGTTTTAGACAGGACTTGTTGTAGGACCAGCGGTTGGTCACACCGCGCACTCTCCAGAATTCGTACGCGCTTTCAGCCAAGGACGGGACTCTACAGCAAGAGCCGATTGTTTCCGTTCGCAAACTTCTCGGCATCGGTCGTCAATACCAACGCACTCCGATGCCGTAACGTATGGTTCTCAGTTCCTCTTCTGCGCTTTTTCCCTCCAATGTCTTCACTCATCTTTTCCAAGTTAAACTAACAGGGACAATCGGGCGAGTTGATAAACGTGCGTGTTAAAGTAAAGCGTGAAAGAACTGTCTTCTTCGTTCTCGTTTTCTTTTTCGCGCTTTACTTGAAGACTCACGTTTTCCAAGCGAGCCAGCAGTTTTCGCAAGCGGCTCTTTATTATTATTATTCTTTTATCTTTGAGGCGCGGGCAACAGGATGCTGGGGCTACCTAAACAAACCGACGCAAGCATAAGAGTCCGCTCTGTTTCGTGCGCCGGTGAAAGCCTCCCTCTTGTGAGAGCTTCCGAGCCGCTCGCTATAAACATAGCTATGCCCAGCAGGTGAGATAGTTCCTCAAACACGCATCCTCCTTCGCTGGCGTCTTGCGTCTATTTCTGGGCATCTTCTCGCTTCAACCATCTTCCCCCTCTCCCACTCGTATTGCTCATCGCTTTGTGCTCGTCCATTCACCCCTTCCGTGGGTCTTCGTTTCGTTTGGGCCTCGCAGACGCCTCAAGACCGAAATAAGAGGTTAAATATACTATGTGACTTTGGTTTTCCCGGTATAATGCATCTAATGCAGTAGAAGCACGCCCAATTTGGCCACTCCTGACGTCAAGTGGGGCCCATTTGTCAAGTCACTCCAGTCGTTTAGTTACAGCTTTAGCCTCCTGATAACGGCTACGGTATCCGTCCGCGGTGGTATAACGGTTATACGGTGCTCGGCTGCTGACCCGAAGGTCGCTGATTCGGTCCCGGCCGTGGCGGTCGCATTTCGATGGAGGCGAAGTGCTAGAGGCCCGTGTACTATGCCATCTCGGTGTACGTTAAAGAACGCCAGATGTTCAAAATTTCCGCAGCCCTCCACTACGGCGTCCGTCATAATGATATCGGGGTTTTGGGACGCGAAACCCCAGATATTATTATGATAGCGGCCACGGCTCTTATTCCCAGTCATAGCAACATTGTATCTCTTTATGCGGGTAAAATATTGCTTGAAAAGTATTTGTTGTCTATTAGCTAGAAAAGGTTCATTGCTGAAAAAAAAGAGGAACGGAATTTTCATTACGAAATGCCACTGAAAATATGAACGCCAGAACACCGGTTTAACGTCACGAACGATCTTAATAATAATCAATCAATCAAACGTTTATATAATGTGCCCAGGAACAACCGTAAGGTCTTTGTACTGACGCACGGAAAAAAACAAAAAGAAAGGCAAACATTTATAATGAAATATCAGGGATAAAAAACGTTATAAAATTGCACATATACAACTATGCGCAGGCAGAAAAAGAAAAATGTCAACAGTGTACGAGGCTATGTAAGTACAGTGCAAAGCTCGGAGCAGAACAACGACTGGGAGCTGTGAAAAACATCGAGCTCCAAAGACGTTGTATCCTGCCAATGGTCGAATGTTCACAGAGGCAGGCGGTTACATGAAAATGTCTATTCTCTCTGGTCAGCTTACGTGGAATTCGTAAATTAAGACAGTTGAGCAGTACAGGGCAGGATATGATACCATGCTCAAGCTTGTAAAGAAATAACAGATCAGCGCGATTTCGTCGGCAGCAAAGTGATGACAATGATATTAATCCAGCAGCGTTAGAACGAGATCCAGAGTCATTTCTAGCGAAACGATGGTTGTAAATGCTTAGGAATTTTTTCTGGACTCGCTCAGTGGCGTTGCTGCTGGAATTAGGAATGCCATTCCAGATCACAGATGCATACTCTAGTTGAGGAAGACATAGCGCGGTGTACAATTTTAGGAAGGGCACAGGAGAACGGAATTCTCTAGACATTCTGCAAACACAGCCTAGGGTGCGAAGACCCCGCAAAGCAACACGCTTAGCGTGAGCAGAAAAGTGTAAGGTGCTATCAAAAAGAACACCTAGATCATTGATCTCACATACCTTTCACAACGACACAGAATTGACAGAATATAAAAATGGCACACTAGATGTTTTTCGAGTGAAACTCATTACCTTGGTTTTTGAAATATTTAGGGAGAGGTGATTGCTCCTGCACCATTCAGAAAAAGAACACAAATCAGATTGCAGCAAGTGACAATCGATAACTGAATGAATTTCCTTAAATATCTTTAAGTCATTGGCATACAAAAGGAAAGAAGAATTCCGAATGACAGAAGAAACATCATTAACATAAATTAAAAAGAGGAGTGGGCCCAGTACCGACCCTTGAGGAACCCCACTAGTAGCTTTATACAAAGAGAACGTTTGGCCATTAACGTCATCATAACATGATCTATCAAGAAGATAGCTATGGAGGAGATTCAGAATTGAAGAATCAACATCAAAGTGTCCAAGTTTATCCACAAGCAGCGAATGGCTGACAACATCAAACGCTTTGCTAAGGTCACAGTAAATAGCGTCAACATGTCCTCTCTGCGGAATAGGCGTGGAGACTTGCGTCATGAAACTGGCAAGATTAGTGACAGTTGAGCGGCCAGCTCAATAATAATAATAATAATAATAATAATAATAATAATAATAATAATAATAATAATAATAATAATAATAATAATAATAATAATAATAATAATAATAATAATAATAATAGTTTGGTTTCATCAGTACACTGACGAAGGAAAGCTCCATATAAACGCTGCTCTTTGCAGAGGCGTTCTTGACGAAGGCCCACAGCTACCTTTGTACAAAACAGTCAGCAGTGGCAATTTCAATGACGTACAAAAGCAGGAAGCGGAGTCTCCCGGTCCCAACATGGGACCAGTCAGGCAAGTGGCAACACCCTGTACAGGACTTGGATAAATTTATTATTTTTCCATCCAGCCAACCTTAATCTAAAACAAAAGCCTACAGAACAATAATGTAGTTATGAAATGTGATTTATAAACCCGACATATTGTATTTCTCGCAATTTGGTCAGTGTACTGTGCGGAAAACGTATACCAACTTTCACATTATTATTAAGTAGTGCAGGCACTATGTAAGATAACATATCTCTGGACTAATTTGTTTGGGTGCTTTTGTTTTCCACATTTCTTTATTTCTTGTATTAAGCGATGTAATATTTGGCTGCAGTCGCGAAATGTATTGTAAAGAACGTCGATTTTTCTTTCGCTTATTATTCCCATTCTTCCATTTAAGCCATTTGGTCGTACAAGAGATCGCTAAACGTACTATTACTTTATTACTGCGTTGCTTGTGTGTGTGTGTGTGTGTGTTAAAATGAACTCGCACACAAAGTTTTGCTTTAAAGATGAGGAAAAGAGTATATTGCAAGGAGTCTATTCTTGTGTATTACTCTAAACGGTCTACGGTTGTTGCGCCAAAAAGGCAATGCTCAGGGGATCAAATAGCAAACCTTTCTTATCAACATTTGCTTGTTCGCCCCAGAACATATTTTTCAATCACGAATTTCAGGCCAGACAGTAGTGATGCGGCGACTGCTGAACAATAGTCATAAGGGTAGTGATATCCTCGTAATGAGCTTCCCGAAATGGGCTAAAAAATTTCATTGGCGCTACAGATCGCGCGTGCTACACGACTTGCACTTTTGGGAGGCTGCTAGCCTGTGTATTTCGAGTAAGGCTGGATATCGGGGAACTGATATCTAGCCTTTACAACTTCTGCAAAGCAAACACGACTTAAAGGGACACTAAAGAGAAACAATGAATTGGTTTAGATTGATAAAGTGTGCTCGGAGAACTCTTGTGTAGTTTATTTCGCCACCATAGGTTTATTATTAAAGGAGAAAACCAAGTTCAAAGTTTCATTTTTAAATTTCGCGGCGAATTTTGTAATTCGTGACGTAAAAGACTTCAAAGAGCATTTAACGTATTTTGGCGCCACTGGCTCGACGAAATTTCCACAAACTCGTTATGTCAAGTCTCTGGCCCCTTTAGAGTACAATGTACTTCGATTTAACCGATTAGGAACTACGTAGGCCCAAGCAGGCGCCGTCAAAGATATGTGACGTCGCGGCAAATGGTGCGGGAATTCCAAGGTGGCGTCGCCACCTGTATTTTCTTTTTGCGCGTTTTCTCGCTTATTAAGCGTCTTCGCGCAGAAAGCGTGGTGTTTTTCGTATCGTGGAAGACTACTTTGCTAATGCGAGAAGAATTGTTTTGCTCTTTAGTGTCCATTTAACATCTGCTCGGCTTCAATTCTGCAATCGGAACTTATCGTGCCGTAATGCGAACATTGAACACTTAATTAGAGTTCAATTAACGATTGCTTGCGTCGAGTTCTCGATTTTTCGAGTAGGTAACTTCCGGCTCTTGGATACGTCAGTGCACCAGAAAAATACGATAGAACGGCACATATTATATATCGTAGATGATAAAGAAAGAAAGAAAAGTAAGGTAGCTTCGCACTAATTGTGCCAAGACTGAAGAAAGTGTGGATCTGGGCAGCCTTCTTTGTTTCTCTCCGGTTTTCTCTTTCTTTCTTTTTCTCTTTTCCATTTTTTTTGTCTTTTTTCTCTTTTTATTTTTATTTATTTGTATTTTCTTCTACTTTTTCTCTTTCTTTCTCTCTGTCTTTCTATTTCTCGCTTGCGTCCTCTTTTTTCTATTTTTTTACATGTTTTTGCCTGCGTTACGCCAAGAGACGATAGCATACGACCGCCCGGGCCCCTAAAGTACTCCGGACTTGATATCATCATGAAGGCGCTCGAAGAACAAGAGGAAGAAGACTCCTTCTTGGCGCGAGCGCGCGCTGAATATGCGACAAATGGCTATGCTATACGTGGTTTTGCCAGAGTTTCGACAAGTAAATGAGACGACGATAGCATACGACAGCCCTAAAGTGCGCCGTACTAAAAAAACAACAAAAAGAAAACGTGAACTCACTTGGTTTATAGTTTCTGCATGTCTGTACTGCCCATATGTACCATGAAAACGGGTAACTAAAACCAAAAATGTGCTTCCAGATTAATAAGGTCACGCCGGCAACATCAAACATCACACTGCTTCTAACATCCTACCTATCACTTAAGTGTTCGTCACCAACCGTCGTTTGAGCACATCGTTTCCACACTTTTACGTTTCTCTTGCGCAGGTTTGCCAATCAAAAACTCTCTTGGTTTGAGTCCCTTGCAACTTGCTCTGCCATTTCGTCAATCTCTCAGATCGGCTAGGTGCTCTGCGTTCGATCACTTTGATTCCTAAGGCAAATGAAGGTCTCTTGCATGCGTCCAAGGAGTTTAGAGTCTGTAGAAGGTAAACATAAAGAGAGATTTGCGTTGAATGTCTGATGAAAAGAATGGCAGCAATCCACTGTTTGAAGTCAGAAAGCGTAGCTACAGGCAAAACTTTTCTTATGAAGTCGACTCGCGCACAGTGGTATCAGCAGACCACGGTATGGGTAGGCCCAAGTAAGAGTACTGGTTGCGCTTAGCAGTGTGTCACCTTATATAACGATAAAATTCACTCTTTCTTTTCTCAAGATCTTTTCATCGCCACGTATTCACACACGGTTTGCTAAACAGAGGACGTTTTAGTATGTTCGCATTTCTAGGAAATCGCTGCATGCGTAGACCAAAAACCCCAGCGCCACCTGGAGAGCAGTGGTGTATTTAAAGCATTGAAGTGTAGGGTGCCTCATTGAGACACCACCCTCACCTTTTCCCCCTCTAGGGTATGGCCACTCTTTGAAGCGGCTGATGCCGCCGCGCCGCCATTTTCTTACCACCATCCAGCGTCTCTAAGCGGTGCCGTCGGAGAGCGGTGAGCCTGAACATGGCAGCTGCGCTGTAGCAGACGCTGCAGGTGGCCTCACCCTAAAGGCGAGAACGCGCGCTTCGAGTCACCATATTCGCAACGTGATGGAGGCTGAGATGTAACAGGCGTCTTCACGAATTCATTGGATGCAAACAGATGGATTTGACACGATTCAGACGCATGGACGTGTTTAGGTTGTCTCTATGGTACCACACGACAGAGACTTCGACAGTTGTCAGGATGAGGCCGCTGACGACGACCAAAGCAGTTGCTAGAGTATTAGGCGACCAATGCGGAGAGGGAAGGAAAGACATTTAGTAAATGTAGTCACTCGTGCTCACGCCTAACCGGTTACTCATATGATGTTATCGCTAGATGTATCCAGCAGAATCTACGGGTGCTACTCGCGCGTACTAGACTTGTCTTGGCTTCCGTATAGCAGTCAGCAAACAAGATAAGAGCAATTTCGGCTAACGTCAAGTGGACAGTTCTTGAGTGATGACATTGCAGCTTGACAAACGCGTCAGCCAGGAACGCTAGAACGATGTTTGTTCGGTATAGTCGCTTTCTTATGGTGTTGTACCCGGTGTCAAAATGAAAAACAAAAGTACATTAAGGTGGGCCCGAGACTGGCAGATTACGCAATAGACTATGTAACAGTGAGGGCCCGAATCTTGCTTTGTAACCGTCTGTTCTGTGTTGGTGTCTGTCCCTTTGTTCTTGGCTTTCTCCCAGCTTGGCGAGATTGTGTTCTTGGAGCAAACAGCTGTGAAGATGCTCGTCCCACCCGTGACAGTTGTTTTCTACCTGTCTCTCCTTGACCTCGACCGTGGCTGACGAACTAACGTGTTGCCAACTGTTTTGAGTACTCAGGTAACCACTGCGTCAGTACTAAACGGGTACTATTTAGTATCCGTTTAGTTTGTTTAATTTAGTTTGTTGTTCTTATTTAAGAACAACAAATTAGCCTGTTAAATCTTATGATCGAAAAATGGTTCGTTACTAGAGCCTCAGGAAATGAAGATCACTTTGAATTCGTTGCTAAGCACACACGTGTGGGTTCCATTTACAATCACGGTAATTGTATTTAGACGATGGCAAAATGCGAAGCGTAAGGGCCTGTGAATGTCTACTTTGGTGCACGCCGTAAGTAACCCTGATTTACAGAATTAATCAGAAGTCCCTCAATAAGGCATGCGCCAAAATCATACGGTGGTTGTTGCGTGCACATCATTTTGATTTCGAGTTAAGTACGAAAAGCTTTTGACTTCGTCGTTGCGTAAATAATATCGGTGTTCGTCGGCTTACTAAACGTCATTTTGTCGCTGGAAAGTTTTCTGACACTTGTCGGCATCCTTGCTAGCACGTAGTTTTTAAAGAATGCAACATATAGCGATTTTGCCAATAAACAATCACCTGAGTTTTGGCTAAAATTGTATGACGTCGGAGTAAATCACTCTCGAACAGTCAGGTCAGAGTCGCCATAAGGCCTTTGCTCTCGCGTGTTGTATGACCTGCCAATCGTCCGATATAGTAAGGAGATTCGTTTAGCTATTGCGGAAGCGTAACGTACGAATAATAGCCTAATTTAATTAACATATCTTACTGTATTTTTGTCTGTTGTGCTACAACGCAAGTGAGCAGTTCTCCTCGTTACATTTTGAATGTAAGTACAAGCACGCAGCTCAACTTGAACAGACTCTCCTCATCTCTAATGTGAATTTTACGACACATAATTTTGCCCAAAGCATGGTAGCCTACTGCTGCAGTTGGTATGACCCATACCGCAAGCGGAGTGAGGTATTTGCGAGCCTTGCGACACCAGAGAGACCACTGAGCACGTACTGCGAGTTTGCTCTCGTTATTAGGGCGAACGCCTTAGATGCCTCATCAAACGCGAAAAGTGGCCGTCGGCGCCAGCACGAAGTGATGCAAGGAAATCATCATGGTGTGATGACGTTATGGTGACGTGCTATATTGCCCAAATTTGCGACGTCACTACGACGTCACACAACTTGATGACGTTATAATATGACGTCATCGCTTGGTCAAAGGTGGGCTGATACCGGAGGCAGTGCGAAACCACGTGAGGTGCAGAGAGCTTAGAACGCGTCTGATCTAGGAGGCCGTGCTAAACCACGTTGGGTGCGGAAGGCTTTCGGGGAGGGGACGATCAAGACAATCGACTCAGCAGAAAAATGAGGAGAATATGGCTTTCGCCTTCGACTCGCCTTAGGAGAGTGCACAAGGGACCGTGTCACTTTTATTACACCCATCGATATCCACTCCGAATATCACTACACCAACTGTACATAAGAGCGCTTGCAGATGCCAAGTTTCATGGACCATGGTCGAGTAGATCGATGTCGTGAAGCCAGCAAAGGCATTGCTAGTGTACTTAAGGTCGACCAGTGTCTGCCACCGCTTCTAGACTTGCCATGCTCCTCCAAGTGTGCCCTCTCTGTTTCCATTATCTCTTCTCACTCCTTTCCCCTACTGCAGGGGAGAAAGCCGGACATGCGTCATAATAACTGCACTCTAATCCCTTGCTTTTTTTGCTCTCTCTCTCTTGCTTCTAAGCGCACGAGGCTCCACGAAAGAGCACCAGAGAAATGAAACACGATAGCGAAATGCCCCCAGAGAGACTTAGTTGTTGCTAAAGAGGAGCACACAAAGCACAAGAGGAATAAGCATAAACATGCCAACACGAACGACTGCGGCTCGTAGTAAACAGCAACTATAGGCTAAAATCAAGTGCATCTGAGGCTTCCAGAGTGCTGCCACAAGTGCTCGCTTGCAAAGTGTGGGATGGCTTCATGTTCATTGAAGAAATGTTCAAGAAGTGGCGGTCCGTGTGAGGCATCCGGCACTTAAGGCACAACATGACGTGACTGCAAGTGCCCAGGGCCATGTGCACAACGTGTGAATGCGAACTCACCCCCACTAATCTCACATGACTCTAAAAGCCTCTAATATTCCCGTAAAATTCACAGTTGCAGTGGAAGAACTATAGCGGATGGCATCCTTCCTCTTGTGGCTTGGATCAGGGCTGCCCTACAGTTCCTGCAGGGCTTTGCCCTGTATATTGATGTTGTCGGTCGTGTCTGAGCCTTCATGGGAGGCGTGGGGCACTCGCCACAGCCGCAGGGCTCTTTTACTTCGATGGTAGTGATTACGCTACCCTGTTTTCTCTGTACTGACACCTATCTTCCGGACCCCAGCATGTTGCCAGCTGAGCGTTCGCTGGTCTGCACATTCCATGAGTCTGCGATAAAATTTTATAACTAATTTATGGTACAGATATATTTATCTACCCTTTCTGGTTCATTCGCTGATTTTAGGCTTGCTATGAACACAAAAATTGTGCAAGTACAAGTGTTGTGCTCATGGTGACTTGGAGTAATGAATGAAATGTATGTAAAGATAGTTTTGATGAAAGCGGGTTTTCATCCGGTCTTAGAAGCAACAAAGAAAACTTTATGATGTTCTCAAGTTTTCTTCCTAAGAAACCTCCAAGAATCTTAGCATCTTCGTTGCTAGGTTAGGTGGACCACAACTTTTCCACTCATGAATCTTCTCCCATCTTGCGGGCTGGCGCAGAATTACTGTCCCCTACTAACATCAGTTTTCAAACGTCATGAAAAATGCTCATGACTATGCTGACAACTACAACGAAGGTGACCATTACGACAATGGTGTCAGTGATAAGAACAAAAGGCTGAAAGCTCGCGGGTTCCAGTCCCTGTTGCGTCGTGTTGATCGCAAGAACATGTCGTCGGGGATCCGCGTCCCCATCAGTCAACCGTCGCAGTCTTGAGGTCTCTGGCAACGCCGGCCGAAGTGTCGAGACGAGGAAGAAGGTCGGCACGGTGCTTATTCTCGCGCAGTGACTCACAGTTAAGGCGGCCCTCGGCGTCTTGCATGGTGCATTTCCACGCAGTTGCCGACGCGACCTAGGCCGAGGTCGATTGCACAACTGCAAGGCGAGGGAAGCCGAGAGAAGAGACGCTGCTCAGGAGTCTCCAGTCGCCTGCAGGAGGCCCATCCAGCGCACAGTGCCACCTGTATACAAGACGGAGCTCGCCAAAAGAGCGTTGGACCTTTTTGGTGTTGTGTGCTACGTATGTGAATTTCGTCTGAATGATTGATCGAGGGAGCGCTCGAGTAATCGAATTACGCCCATAATGGGACTTTTGTTCACTGTTAGTTACAGCCGAAGTTTTGGGCGAAATCATGTATGTGTGCATGGCCGAACTGGGATAGAACCACGAGGCCGCATTTGAAACCACGAAGCGAATAATCAGCCGCCTTATATCAGGGATAATGGATTTGCTTCCTGTAGGTTTGAGAGGAGCTTGAGGTATGATGGGACCAGTCGCCGAATTTTGTCAGCCATCTTTTTTTCGGGTGCTGAATAATGACTTGGGCGGTGTGGCAGTGCCCATCAGTTGTGGTTGCCGGAAAAATCAGTGGTGTATGATCTGCGATTGCACCGGCTAATGACAAAGACGGCAAAAGGGGCAAGAACTTATGGTCTGTTTTGTTCGATATGGTCACTTCAGTGCCTACATCTATTCATGATGTGAAGTGCTATACGGAAAACAAACCTCCACAAAGTCGCCATGAAGCTAAAAAGCCACAAATTATGATATCTTCCACGTTTTCGAGGGTTCATAGCTTCATTTAACGTAGAGAAGAAAAAAAGAAAAAAGAACCCGAAAGTATCATTTCGGTACTCTTCCCAAAAGAGAAAATTCACAAGGATGAGGAGTACTCAAGCTGCTTGCCATATGAAGCGGCGTTTTATGAAATAAGAGATGTTGTGCGTGTTATTGGACGAAGCACACGATAGCTTGCAGAATAATCATGACTGAAATGTTTGAAGTGAACATTGTTCCAAGCGGTGTCGAAGTAAGGTAAATAAACATCAGTAAATGAATGGGAAGTTCTTAAGCGAATTCCCCCATGCGACATGAAGCTCTTTTGGCGTATTGATGAAGATAAAGGTGATAAAACTTTGGCACGAAGTAGGTGGTTGTCAGCTGATGTAATTGGGACAGGGCTAGCTGTCGAGAAATGCTACGCAGCTAGATGAGGACACCTGACCCTGCTACAACGTGGTACAATGCGATGGTGAGCCTCTGCTTATCCATTGATCGACTAATCGAAAATGCATGGCAACTTGGACTAGGTCCTTTCACCGGAGCGTTGCGTTCTTGGGGCTGTCACGCAACTACTGCCTAAGTTTCGAGAAGACGCCGTGTTTCACGCTGCCCTCTTGCACGTGGGCGTCGACTCCACGCCATAGCTCGGTCCTGCGGGGGTCTTCGTGCCTTGTGTGCGCTCCTCCGGCGTGCAACCTGCGTAAATTGAGGACCAGCGCTGGCCTTGTGCGGTAAGCACCTGATCGCGAAACTATGATCATCATGCAAGCGCTTTCGTTAATGGCACGCGCTGGCACTCTGATCGGTTGTGCGCCTCGAGTTGATCCTCTGCTGCTGCAGCGGTGGCTGTGAAGCGGGTGTGTGTATATTTAGCGCGTCTCGCGCCGGTTACTTGCGCGCGACAGTTTTCGCTCCCCCTCCTCCCCCGTTTTAATTCCACCCGTTTTGTTATTTTGATTTTTCTTCTTTTCCTTTGGTCTCCCTTATTTATTCTGCGCTCCTCTCTCAGACTTCTCTCTGCACATTAATTCTACCCTCGGTGGCGGCTGTCAGAGCGCGTCACATGCTGCTTTTTGCCAGCAGCGAGCAAGAAACAAATCCGAAGCTTCGCTTTCAGTCTCGTCAGTTGTATGCAGCACAGCTTGTGCTAAGAAAGTACAGAAGTAGGCTAGAAGAGCACACGTCTCGAAAACGAAAAAACACAGCCCTTCCATCGTGAAATAACCCATTTGTTCTCCTGAATGACAATCCGCAATCAATCAATCAATCAATCAATCAATCAATCAATCAATCAATCAATCAATCAATCAATCAATCAATCAATCAATCAATCAATCAATCAATCAATCAATCAATCAGATGTGCAGGCTTTCTTAATTGCACGCTTGGAAGCAGCTCGGCTTGTTGACTAACGAATGTTGGAGGGATCCCAGATATTGTCGCAGACATGGAGGGAATTAAATTGTTTTACAGCGAAAGCTCTTATGAGATCACATCAGTGCCGTAGTTATCCACCGCTGCTACCGACGCCGCCGTTGCCGCCGCCGTTGCCGCCGCCGCCAGTGTCCGTAACCGCTATCAAGCGAAATAAGAAAAAAAAAAGTGAAATAAATAAAACATATACAGGACGAGAGCGGACTTGAATCTGGGCCCTCTGCGTGGCAGTCAATTATTCTACCACACATCCACGCTGGTGCTTAGACCCTATACAGGCGTCATGTCTGGCAAAGAACCGCGTTAACATGTGTAATATATATATATATATATATATATATATATATATATATATATATATATATATATATATATATATATATATAGCGTGACAGAAGAGTAAAATAACAACCAAGCGTCCCACAATGCTCATTGCGCAACGAGTATGTGCTTTAGAGCTTCCCACCGACAACAACATGCTCAGCCATAATTAACATCGTGGTTTAGCGCTAAAAAAAAGACAGACACATGTGAGAGACAGGACAGGCGCTAAACCACGATGTTAAGTACTCACCAACTCGCCCAACAACAAGTTCTTATTCAGCCATAATTCTTCATCGTCATCAGCTGTCGCATCGACAAAGTGCACATAATGCCTTGCAGGCGTGTAGCTGGTACCTCGCTTCTCCTCAAAATGACGAATAATGGCGTAGTGGGTGCTTCCCAACTTCACAAACATAGGCGTGCGCACAGGGAGGGGCAGCCGCTCCCCCCTAATTATCTAAGAGGGGGGGGGCGCAAAATCTGCCCCGTACATTGACCCTTCTAGTCACCTAAAAGGGGGGGGGGCGCAAAATATGCCCCATACATGGACTTAGTAGGGTGGCGGGCGCTGCGATGAACCTTCGCCCCCCCCCCCCCCTAATGGTGAACCCTCTGTACGCCTATGTTCACAAATATTGTGATTTATGGCGTAGTGGGTCCGTACTTGTATTAGTAGCTTCAAGAGAGCCTCCGAATTTTTTTTTGTCAAGGCGTAGAGAGCACAAAATGACACTCGACCACATATTGGTAGTTGGACGAATTGGTTCTGATTCACAATTTCCGTCTAGTAGTCTTTTTGCGCCTTTTCAACTGTGAACTTGATTCGGCACTACGCAATGGCGCTTGTTTAGCGAAAGACGGTTGTTTCGTCCAAAATTTGGATGCATACATGCGCCATCTTTTTTGTCGCCTTGGCTTGTATTCTTTTTTTTTTTGTAATTACACGTATGACACGCAGAAGACTTTGGACAAGATAGCACAAATGCTGCAAAAGGGAAGCAGCCTACTAGGGTCGTAACGTTCACTGCGCGATTACACGTCTCTAGCGCGCGTATGACACACATACGGCTTCAGACGAGAGGTTTCTAGGAACAATTTGAGCATTAGGTAATTAGGAGAATCTTTTCCAGCGTGACCACATTATGTCAACCTTATATTTAGGTAGCTTCGTGCCCGAGGCACTCACTGCTCTTTCCTGACAGGCCTCCTCAAGGATCTGATTAGCGTGTCTTGCAGCGGACATGTGTAATTGCTAGAGTCTCTTAGAAGAATGATCACGCCGGTGTCTATACCATAGAAGTTAATCGTTTTACCGTATCTCGTCGTTCGCGTTGTCGCTTCTCGCGACTTCAAAACTGTTGCGGGGCGTTTTGTCTTATACGTAACCGGTGCGTAATATTTGCCGAGGAATACCGTAGCCTCGCCTCGTTTTCCCGGTCCGAATTGCTCCCCTCTGAGCTGCCCTCTCATCTCCAGAGGAGTTTATTCGGCAGTAATCATGTCATTTGCTCTCCGTCACCGACGGCTGTGAACGGCTTGTTTCGGCTTGTCTTCGCCAAGCAGTAGTTATTGAACGTGCAGTCGAGGACAATATGAAAGGAAACGCTGAAATCAGCTTTAAGAGACCACAGTGGTTAAACAGATTTGCAAAGCGCGAAAGTGTCCATAACACTAGATGTTCAAGCGGAAACGCACGTCTTGCAAATGAATACATCAGATTCGTGTGCGCGCATCGCGAGTAATCATTCCTTAAACATGACTTCGGGGTTCACTTTCATACCGCTCACCACTGTACATTACATGCATGTACTGTTGATTTCTCTGTGTGCGTGCTGCCTTCTCAGTTTTATTTCTTGTGTACACACATCTGATGCTATCACTACACAGTTGTATACGCTGTCTGCGCCACAAGGTCGATTGGGTAATTCAACTTCTCTCTCTCTCTTTCTATATATATATATATATATATATATATATATATATATATATCAAGGGAGGGCACGACAGGTCCGGGTATTTTCTATATTGAATGAACTTGCAGGTATCACGTTTTGAAAAGGAAAAAATGCCTTTACTAACGTTTCGGCCGTGGCACGGCCTTCGTCAGAGTAAAACAACTCTGACGAAGGCCGTGCCACGGCCGAAACGTTAGTAAAGGCATTTTTTCCTTTTCAAAACGTGCTACCTGCAAGTTCATTCAATATATATATATATATATATATATATATATATATATATATATATATATATATATATATATATATATATATATACGTGAAAATGTGCACGCCACTTCTAAGTGCTCCGCTATACTTATATGTTAGCTCTTCCTAATAATGTTATTTTGTTATTTAGCCGTAATAGTTGTCGTTAATGCCAGCATAGTCCTACTTAGGAATATATTTTTTGTAAACATGTTTCAAGGCATTTCTTGAACATATGCCGCGTCTATGTTTGCAAATAATTTTCTGTACGTGTACATCCATATGCAACAAGTACATACACACTTAATTATGCAGATTGCTTCTTCCATATCATTTTTCTTAACGTTGATATACTTGTATACATTGCACTTCATTAAGTAATCGGACTATTCGATCGTTTGGTAATTGTGTCTTGGTGTTGATCAACAGTAACATGTCGGCAAAATTGTGCGAAGTCGGACAGTCTGTGAAGCATATCTAAGAAAGAAAAAAAAAGCAGCGCGACAACAATGGTGCACAGAGGAAACAAGGACACGGTACAGTGTCCATGCATACATGCATCGATTCCAAGTCAGCCATCTTTCTACTTTACTGCAGTCTATGAAGCTATTCCGTGTAGATTACATTGCTCTGTCATTTGTACTTATTACTGCCCAGGTACTGTGCCGTCATCGTGGCTCACACCGTATTCTATTTTTCAAACAAACTTCGTTTTGATATATAGTTTATTTTCTATATCATATTTCTCTTTCTACACAAGCTTTCGGAGTTCATGGAACCACCTTCACTCTGCCAACTGCTAGCCTCATGGTCAGCTGAATTCGCAGAACAACCGCCCAGGATAGGCGTTGGTTGCGGGTTTGAACTTCGGACCAGGACGAATTTTTCTACTAAGAATATTTTCGTTCTGAGAAATCTGTATGGATTTCCTTGTAGCCTTGTGCTACAGATTGGTCGATGTTAATTTTTGTTTTCTTCGCGATTTTTTTTAGATCTGTGACAAATAGTTAAGTCATCATGACGTCAAAAACTCTGACGTGACGTCACGTGGTGCCGCCATCACATGACATCGCAGCTTGGGAAAAGGTGGGCCGATCACGGAGGCAGTGCAAAACCAGGTGCCTCCGATCCTGGAGGCAGTGAAAAACCACACTAGGTGCAGAAAGCGGGGCAGGATCAATACAACGACTGAGAAGAAAAAGAAGATGGCTTTCGCCTTCGAATAAGTTGTCTTAGACGAATCCACAAGGGACCCTGTGAGTTTTTTTTTTTTTTTATCTCTCAGACATCAATTTATTGCCGATCAAATGGTTGATTTTGAAAACGCACTTCACTTCCCGTATATAATGCATGCTTCACAAAATAAAGCTTGAGGGGAACGCACTGTTTCATTTCCGAATGGTGTTTTAACGCCCGTCTGCTGGGTCGTATAGTGCACGGAACTATCGAAGCATACAGTGCATGTGCGAGGGCGCACGCCAGGAAGAAACGAGAGTTCCGAGACTGAAAGGAGGGCGGGCGTTCTAATAGCACGGTAAATGCGGCCGTCTCTGTCGAAGTCCAAGAGGTGACGGATGCGGGGCCGGAGCCAACGATGACACCCAGTCTGTTCTGCGGGCGCGGTTTTCTTTTCTACGCCCTGTCTGTATTTTTATGCGCGTGGGATGGCATAGAGGAAACTTTGGCACCGAAGCTGTCACAACATCGAAGGCGGTTCTTGCTTTACTTTAGCAATCTCGATATAACTGAGAATTTATCTATTCACTCATCAGTACTTCTTGCAAATAATATTTACCCATTAACGGAGTCTCACGATTATTATAGATATTATTTAGTACGTACTACGTTTCCTGGCTTTCGGTGCTGCGCTCCAGGTGGAAAAAAAGTGGAAAAAAATAATGTTGCAAGCTTTAACCAGTAAGTAACGTCACAAAAGTGGTCCGAGGCATGCTCGTTAGAATATACGAAGCAACATGGTAATGCTCGCACATAACGACGCTATCCTGCAATTTCTAAGCAATTTCAAGGTCATTTCACTCCTTTTCAAAAACAACTGCAACTTAATGTCATTACATTCGGCCATTACTTTCGTCGCCGCTCGATTTGTAATGTGACTTAGTTACATTTATTTTTTTTTAGAAAAGTAATTAGTAACGTAATATATTCCCTTTTTAGGAGTAATTTTCCCATCTCTGACCCTTTATATGTCCACCGAATGGAACGTCTGTGTATCCGCGGCGCGGTCCTGCGAATATGTGGTTACTGTTTCAGCGCGTGCGGCCGACTTTCTTAGCTGGGTGGGATGCGCATACGTGTGGGCTCAGCGACGCTCTATCGCAACGGTCGTATAGACGGCGTCCCGCCGTACAGCGGTAGCACGCGCACGATGCGGAAGCACATTGACGCGCACGGCGTGCACAACGCCGTGGGAGGACAAGTTGACGCTTTTGTTTATCTCGTGGTGTCGCGAGTGTAGTGAAAGTGCGCACTCGAAATCGCTCGCTCGGAGCCACCTTCACCGTGACATCGTCAAGGTCTTCTCGTGTGGGTGTTCGTCGCAAAGGAGCGGCCGCCCGCCACATCGTGTCCTTTCGGAACTACCCACGTGGTCATTTGTTACCTCACGCCCCGTCTAGCATTGCCACACAGCGACAGAACTCTGTAATTAGGGGAAGCCGCTAAGAAACAACACATCACGAAATGGCGTTCATAAAGTTGGTATTATCAGTGTGATAGATGTATGAAAGGCGCATACGATAGGCATCAAAATGAGTGTGCGTCTGTCTAGTTTTAGCGCAATATGAAACTTCTGCTCTATATAATACCGCGCTGAAACAAAATTTGCAGCACCGATTGATAAAGTCCGGCTCACTCTACGCAGGCGACGGTAACACATGCAGCCTCCTTATATATAGGGTGCGAAATTTTGTCTCACCCACCATATTCACCTGACCTCGCTTTGATTGATTGATTGATTGAAGCCTATCAATATTGGCACATACCCACCCTGGGGATGTGGCCAAGAAAAATTATTGTAGCCTATAGATGATAACTACATTAATTTTTACCTCCCTATTACTAAAGTAGAAAAAGAAAACGCGAAGATAAAGAGCGATCAACACCAAATAAACTTCATCCTCTTCCCTCACAGGAAGAGCTCACTACGCGGGAAACATTTTTGGGGCGATGACGAACTCATCACTCAAATAAAAAAAAACTCACCTTTAACTTTCGAAATGAAGAGTTCAACTTGCAATGGCATGCGGCAGCTCGTGCATCGTATGCAGAAGTGCGTGACTTTGGGAGAAGACTATGTAGAAGAAGAATAAACTGCAACTAGAATCTCGTCTTTTCATTTCTCTTTCTTCATGCCCATAATTCGAACGTTATGAACGCCCCTCGGATGCTGGGCGAGTTTGTAAGTCAGCATTGTTTGGCGTATATGTGCGGCGTAGTAAGGACGAGCAACCAAGAAGTGGACCACACGAGCTCTGACTAAAACCTGAAGGTTTATTGCGTTAGCACGTCGTAATACACATTTAGGTCACGTGGTGCGTACCAGGTATGCTGAAGCACCGGCAAACCGGGCAACTAAATATTTCCGTTTCTTTTTGATGCCCGCGAAACAGATCGGCTAACACAGTCATTTCACATGCACACGGATTCTGCCTCGTGCGTTTGAGAAAATTTTTTTCACTGCATCAAAAAGAAACAAATTTTCAGTGACCTGACACCCCGATAATATTGCATATCCAGTACGCATTACGTAACCTATATGCTTTATTAAGGCAGGAATTGTATTTCGCAATTTTCCGTTTATTTTCTTTCATTTCCAATCCACCTCAATGGGGTATACAAATTAAGTGTTTAAACTGTCATTCTGGAATGCGCACGGTGACGAAGGGTTTACGCTCGCGTGAATGTGCTCCTCTATGGTGCACTGTGTTTCGAAAAAAAAAAGGCCGTTGATAAGAAAAAACAGAACACATGAAAAATAAATTTCATATGTTTGAACCTAAATGCTGATAGAGAACGTTTCAAAATACTGTCTATGACTAATTTCAATAATCTGTTAATGGAAACAGTTGTTTGCAATAAGAGCCGATAACGTTTCAACTTACTTCAATAAAATATCTCCAAGCATGTTCCGCATAAAAAACAAGATACAAATAATAATATAAAAACTCGCACGGTGTACTTATCTTCAAGACTTATGTCTTATGTTCGCACATATGCAACCATGTCATAGCCTACTGGTGTACGCTCATCTAGTACGTGGTAATCTGTTTAGTAAACGTCACTGTGTTTCTGCACATTTTATGGAGAGTGATATTTTTCAGAAATATTGTATAATGTTCATAACTTTCTTTCGTATGCCTTGTCACTGCTAATCTGGCCTGTGTGTGTTTTTTTTTTTTTTTGCCATGCCATCTTTTCTACACCTTATTTCACTACTAATGTCACGCGTTCGGTTTTTTTTTGCTGCCCACCAGGCTCTGTCACAAAACCAATAATAATAATATCTGAAGTTTAACGTTCCAAAACCACGATATGATTATGAGAGACGCCGTCGTGAAGGGGCTCCGGAAATTTCGACCACCTGGGGTTCTTTAACGTGCACCTAAATCTCAGTACACGGGCCTCAAACGTTTTCGCTTCCATCGAAAATGCTGCCGCCGCGGCCGGGATTTGATCCCGCGACCTACGGATCAGGAGCCGAGCGCCATAACCACTAGACCACCGTGGCGGGGCTGTCACTAAACTAAGTGGTGGCTGTGGCAGGCCTAATCACATGTACCGTTTTATTTAAAGAAATAATAATAATATAATGAAGAAAGGAAGACGTTGAAGACACGGGCTCAGCTATCATCATCGCGAGAGAAAGGCACGAGATCGGCGTTGGAACACCACCATCTGGTTCTACCTGCGTACTTTTCCGAGCTACCACCCGTTCGTTCGGCTCGCCCAATAAACCTCTTTACATTTGGTGGATCGTGCGGGGTACCCACATCGCCTGCACCCTGGAACTACGATCCCGCACATTGCAGCCGACCATGCAAGTCGACGCTTCCCAACAGGCACCACCTCTCGCGGCCACCGTTTGCCCCGGCTCGGTTCGCCAGCGAGACCCCCCGATATTTGCGGGAACGGAAGATCAGGACGTCGAGGACTGGCTGTCGTCCTTCGAAAAAGTTAGTGGACCCAACAGGTGGGATGACGCTGCTAAATTAGGCATCGTGAACTTTTACCTGGCTAACGTGGCGAAGCTATGGTATACTAACCACGAGTCCGAGTTCGAGAACTGGTCCGCTTTCAAGGATGCAATATCCGCAGTTTTCGGTCGCCCTGCCGTGCGGAAGTTACGCGCAGAACAACGGCTGCGTACTCGGGCACAAGAACCAGGTGAAACGTTTACCGCCTACATCGAAGACATAATCGATCTCTGCAGGCGCGTCGATGCCTCAATGAGCGAAAGTGCGAAGATACAGCACATTATGAAGGGTGTCGACGACGATGTCTTTCAAATGCTCCTTGCGAAGTCTCCTGGTACGGTGTCCGAAGTGGTAACTTTGTGCCAGAGCTACGACGAATTGAGAAGGCAACGAGCTCTCACCCGACGTTCATCTCAGGCTAATCAACCGCTCGCTGCACTGGACGTCGTCCCTGACCACTCATACCTTCTCGCACAAATGAAAGACTTTGTGCGTGAGGAGGTGGCACGTCAGCTTTCACTCCTGCCGTTTGCTCAGCGCCAAGAGTTCCCACAGCAGCAGCAACTGCGGCAACCGACCCCGTTGGCTCCCGTGCTCCGACACGTCATTCAAGAACAGATTTCGGAGGCCCTGCCGGTACCCATTCAGCAGCACCCTGTCGCCACACCTCTTACTTATGCTGAGGCAGTAAAGCGGCAGCATCTACCACAGAAACAGCCCCCACCATTCCATGGAGTGCCACAAGCCGTAGCCTCGACTCCTCCACCTGTCACATGGGGTGCTCCTATCGCTACAAATCCCTGGCGAACGCGCGATAACCGGCCGATCTGTTTTGCATGCGGTGGCCCTGGCCATGTCGCCCGACACTGCCGACGTCGAGTGCCGGGATACACAGACACCCGTTCACAGAACAACTACATGGATCGTCCCCGCTCTTGCTTTGACAGTTCGGATGCTCACTCAAGCACGTCTTCACGTGAATACCTGGAACCTACGTCTCGTCGCGCACCTTCACCCCGTCGCCGCTCCGTGTCGCCCATGCGTCGTCGACCAGCACCTGAAAGTGAGGGAAACTAGCCGCCGCAGTTCAGGAGGCAAGAATTGCGCTGTCGAAATGCTCAAGTCCTCGAACTTTGCCGTCGAATATTGTTGAAGTTTTTGTAGAAGGCGCCCATACATATGCTCTTGTCGATACCGGTGCTGCCGTTTCCGTTATAGACGCTAAACTATGTCGCAAGCTTCGAAAAGTGACCACGCCTCTTGATGCGATGTCCTTACGTACCGCGAATGGAGAACCTGTTCGGCCTATAGCCGCCTGCACTGCCCGACTCATCATCGCGGAGGACCCCTACATTGTTGAGTTTATCGTCCTTTCCTCCTGCTCTCACGACATCATACTTGGCTGGGATTTTCTATCGCGCAATCAGGCTGTTATCGATTGTGCCAGATCCGCACTTGAACTCTTCCCGTTGTACGACCAGCCCTACGGCCACAATGATCAAGCCGCACACAAGCTAGTCGTCCAAGAAGACGCCGAAATTCCCCCGACAGCAGCTGTTTTGCTCCCTGTGTTTTGCAACGGCGTGTGTGATGGAGCTGCATTCTTTGAACCATCGAGCCTCTTGCTTAGTCGGAAACCACTTCTTCTGCCTTATTCGACAATTTCAATTTCGAATGGAACCAGTGTTCTCTGCCTCACTAATCCCCTTCCGTATCCCATCAACCTGTTTAAGGGTGAATCTCTTGGATGCGTGCAGCCCATTGATAAGGAAGAAATTTTTACTGTGCAGCATGATTCATCTCGGAGCGACCTCGACGCCATCAGTGCCCTTAACACCTGTGATGTACCAGCTTCCGAACTATTCGATTCGTCGATCGCAGATGGACTGTCGCCATCTCAACGATCTGATCTTCTCCAGCTACTGCACCGATTCCGCGATTCTTTCGATGTTGCTCAACCTGCCCTTGGCCGAACTTCTACCATTCTTCATTACATCGACACCGGCTCCCACACGCCTGTGCGACAAAGACCACTACCGTGTTTCCGCGGCGGAACGCCAAGTTATTAGCGAACAGGTTGACGATATGCTTCAACGCGACGTTATTCGACCATCACAAAGTCCATGGGCATCACCTGTCGTTCTAGTTAAAAAAAAGGATGGTTCGATTCGCTTCTGCGTGGATTACCGGCGCCTAAACAAGATCACTCGAAAAGACGTGTACCCTTTGCCCAGGATTGACGATGCCCTTGATAGTTTACAAGGCGCCGAGTTTTTTCATCGTTAGATTTGCGTTCTGGGATATTGGCAGGTGCCCCTAGCAGATGCTGATCGTCCAAAGACAGGCTTTGTGACACCCGACGGTCTATATGAATTTAATGTCATGCCCTTCGGCCTCTGCAATGCGCCTGCCACCTTCGAGCGCATGATGGACTCGGTTTTACGGGGTTTGAAGTGACAGATCTGTCTCTGCTACCTCGACGATATTGTTGTCTTTGCGCCAGATTTCGCAACACATCTCGAACGCTTGAAACACGTCCTGACGTGTCTGAAGAATGCGCAGCTCCAACTCAATCTCAAGAAGTGCCGCTTCGCTGCACGGGAACTTACGATTCTCGGTCACGTCGTATCAAAGGACGGTATACTTCCAGACCCGGCCAAACTACGTGCTGTCGCCGACTTTCCCAAACCGACGACTGTGAAGCAGTTACGGAGCTTCGTCGGGTTATGCTCCTACTTTCGCCGGTTTGTGCGCAACTTCGCCTCTATTATTGCGCCTCTGACCCAACTTTTAAGCAGCGCCACCGATATTTCGTCATGGTCTTCCGAGTGTGACCATGCATTCTCCACACTCCGTCGCCTCCTCACATCACCACCTATACTGCGGCACTACGATCCTACAGCGGCCACTGAGGTTCACACTGACGCCAGCGGTGTCGGCCTCGGTGCGGTTCTCGCACAACGGAAGCATGGGTTCGCCGAGTATGTCGTCGCATACGCCAGCAGAGCTCTCACCAAGGCTGAGTCGAACTATAGCGTCACCGAGAAAGAATGCTTGGCGATAGTTTGGGCGCTTGTCAAGTTCCGCCCATACCTTTATGGCCGTACGTTTGATGTCGTTACGGACCACCACGCGTTATGCTGGTTGTCTTCGCTAAAGGATCCATCAGGTCGTCTTGCCCGTTGGGCTCTTCGGCTTCAAGAATATGACATCCGCGTTATATACCGTTCCGGCCGCAAGCACGCCGACGCTGATGCACTGTCGCGGTCCCCATTGTCCACAGAGTCTTCATCCATTTCCACTATAGACCCCTCGTTGTGAGCTCTTGACGTGGACATGTGTCTTCTGCACAACGCAAAGACCCATGGATAGCTTCGCTTCTTGACGTTTTATGTGAGGCACCCACGCTTCGGACCACTCGAACACTGCGACGCCAGGCACCACACTTCAGCATTCGGGATGGCCTTTTGTACCGGCGTAACTACTCACCCGATGGTAGGAAGTGGCTCCTAGTTATTCCCCGAACGCTGCGCTCTACAATCTGCGCGTCCTTTCATTCCGACCCGCAATGTGCTCACGCCGGCGTCTTCAAGACCTACGAACGTCTACGGAAAAGGTACTACTGGCGCGGAATGTTCAGCTTCGTCCGCCAGTTCGTTCGCGGCTGCCACGAGTGTCAGCGGCGGAAAAACCACCACATCCTGCAGCAGGTTCATTACAGCCACTTCCGTGCCCAGACCGTCCATTTGACCGCGTTGGAATTGACCTTTATGGACCATTGCCATTGACAATGGCAGGCAACCGATGGGCTATCGTTGCCGTGGACCACCTTACACGGTACGCCGAAACCGCTGCTCTTCCCACAGCGACAGCACAGGACGTCGCATCTTTTATTCTCAATCGATTTGTGCTTCGTCACGGTCCTCCTCGCGAACTCCTGAGTGACCGTGGGCGGGTATTTCTCTCCGATGTAATCCAAGCACTTCTCCACCAGTGCCACATTGTACACCGGACGAGTACAGCCTACCACCCTCAGACAAATGGCTTGACTGAGCGGTTTAATCGGACTCTGGGTGACATGCTTGCGACGCATGTTGCATCTGATCGAACAAACTGGGACCTCGTTCTTCCATTTGCGACATACGCGTATAACACCGCTACGCAAGTCACAACTGGGTTTTCCCCATTCTTCCTTCTGTACGGTCGCCAGCCGTCACACACTATCGACACTTTGCTGCCATACTCACCAGACGCCTCCGAGTGCACACCCGTGTCGGACGCCGCCCGTTACGCTGAAGAGTGCCGCAGACTAGCCAAACAGTTTACTACGGCCGACCAACAGCGCCAGAAAGAGACCCGCGATGACAATCATCCTCCTGCCGCAACGTTCGCTCCTGGAGCACTTGTGTGGCTGCATGTACCGCCGTCCGCTCCTGGTTTGTCTCCCAAACTACTCTCAAATTATCATGGTCCCTACCGCGTGGTCGAGCGTACTTCACCCGTCAACTACGCCATTGAACCTCTTACGCCGCCCAGCGACCGTCGTCGGCGTGGACGTGATATCGTTCACGTAGAACGCCTCAAGCCGTGCTTCGACCCGCTTGTTCCCACCTGTTAGATCGCCAAGGTGGCTTCATCTTTCTCGACGGGGGAAATTATAATGAAGAAAGGAAGACGTTGAAGACACGGGCTCAGCTATCATCATCGCGAGAGAAAGGCACGAATCGGCGTTGGAACACCACCATCTTGTTCTACCTGCGTACTTTTCCGAGCTACCACCCGTTCGTTCGGCTCGCCCAATAAACCTCTTTACAATAATAATAATAATAATAATAATAATAATAATAATAATAATATAATATAATATAATAATAATAATAATAATAATAATAATAATAATATAGTAATAATAAGAATCAATCAATCAATCATTTATTTAACGTGCCCAGGAACAACCGCGAAGTCTTTGTGCAGGCGCACGCAAAAAAAAAATCAATAAAAATAAACAATACAATACAGACAGTCTTCAGAAATAAAAAGAGCAAAAACACGTAGACAAAGAGAATAATAATAATAATAATAATAATAATAATAATAATAATATTAATAATAATAATAATAATAATAATAATAATAAGTTTATTTGCCATCTTTGTGAAATACAGATGGGGGGATTGTAGAAAAAAAGCTGTCCCCGGACAGCTTGACTAGCCTACAACCCTTTGTATTTGGCAGTAAGACAATATCACACATAAACACACATATATATGTACATACACTCTTACATAATTATACAAACACAAAGCCACTAGCATTAGTTTCTTGCTATCGCATTCATTGCTTCGCTCTTCGGCGAAACTGTGACTTTTTTTATTTGACCGAGCTTGAGGCCGGGAAACGGAAAGGAAAACTACAGCAATACACACCGTACACTGACAGCCGCGAACAGAGCGTCGGCCGTCGATAAAACTGAACTGCGGCAAGGCGCGCCTGCATTTTATAGATGCGGCATCGAACACTAGAGCCCAATTGCTGGTGGCCGTGTTAGTTAGAGAATAACCTCAACTGTTCGCGTTTGCGCGCTCAAGCCTATAAGAAGATGCTTAGATAATCTGGAAGGTTCCCCGACATTAGGGCGCGGCTTACATAAAAATGACAAAAAGAAGAGTGTGCGGAAAATCTTGGAGTGCTGTATCATTGTTCGACTGTTCTATCTGGACGTCATATGGCTTGACGTCATGTGGCGCTCGTTAGGGCGTTTTTGCATTCCTCCGAATTGGTAAAGGAACTAAGGTCAACTAAGCAAAAATGTTTATATTCATTTCAGGGCCAAGTGCGTTTTGTTACGTTGTAGGTGGCATTCCAAACAACCGATCCAATTTTTTTTGTGGCAACGTATTACTTGCCACGTGGGGTTTTTTTCCGGGTTGTAAAGAAAGCGCTGCAGTGCGGTAGCGCATGAGCGTAGTCACGTGGTTTTGTTTCATATTTCGCGGGTTTTCTTCAAGAGCCGGAAACAAACATCACGCAGCATGTACGCCGTCACAAAAATTCGGATCGGTCGTTTTGGAATGCCCTCTACGACATGACGAAGCGCGTTTGGCCCTCAAGTGAATAATAAATATTTTCATAATTGACCTTAGTTAAGTAACCAATTAAGCTCAATATAAAATTAGCATAACAGAGCCACATGACGGTAAAACATATGCCATGGGTTTCATTCAACCGTGGATCCACTCCTTCTTTAATACATCGGTCTAGTTACGTGAAACATCTTGTATACTAGTCCCTCTGATTGTTTGATACGGAAGCGTCTTGCTATTTTACTCAGATATATTCCTTTTCCTAGTTTGGGTCACCGTAAAGTTTATATACTGTAACAAATCACGAGGTAATCGCAGCTATAAGTGGCAATAGTGTGATTAGCAGTAGTATCCTGCGACGCTTTGTGTCACTACAATACATCTCAGATGTTTATGGGTGGCACAAGTTCTCTCGGAGAAGAAATGTTAAAAGATTGCACGTTTTTGAACATATTGCTAACGAACGCTTTACGCCAGCAGACAAGTGGAATGTGAAAAGTTATTGCAATTTTATTATTGAAAGGGTGAACTTATCGGCTAGTTGGTTGATCGTATCATAGGGGAAACAGCGCAAAGACCAGGACAGAAAAGGCACACATACGACCACCAAATAGTACACATACACCAAATACTACTACCAAACACATACAACCATTAAACAGCACACGTACAACGAAATAGTATTGGGTCATGTATACATGGAGGAAGGAATACTAAGGAGAGGCCCTATCGCATTTCAATGCATTGCGAAAAGTGTGGCGGAAGTGACGTCAGATTTATGGGGCAACAAACCGGTATGGGGCAAACAAAACAGCAGACACCCCGCGGCGTGCTCTGCGCGGCGGTTAGCTTCTGCGCAGATTTGTAGTCCCGGCGTAAACTTAGCGCGTATTGTGCGGTTCGCACGCAGTAAAATGTTGCAAGCAGACGTTTACCAGGCTGTTCGTGCGTGGCAGGCCCGAGCGCTGCGGGCTGAAATTCTTCGTGGAGCGTTTTTGTGCAACAGTACAGAATACCGCTACGTGCCGTGAACAAAAACGTTCAGCCCCTGCATCATCGTATTCGAACTCACCTAGCAGTGACTTACGCGTTCTGCTGGGCGTTAGGCCTTCCCTTTCTCGTAGCCCGATTTCCCGATCTGTTGCCGGATTAGCGGTTCTTTGTTCGTGTATATGGAGTGAGCGTAGTAGCTGTTTGGCGCAACGCCAACCTATAGTTGACGTAACTCCACGTCGAAAAGAGGGCACCGCTGTATTGTATACGCGATCGTGCACGTAAAGTTTGTAATTCCAGTACGCACACAACAACAAGCATGCAGCGACCGCACACCGCACAATACATACATCACGTAGTCCGATAACAACATAAGTTTATTGCCCTTTCGTTGAACGACACAGCCTCTAAAAATGTACGATGTCTTCTGCGCATGTTATGTACGGCGCGTCAGACGCCAAAAACAAAAGTTCACGAGTGTTTTGAGTTGACACAATGAGTAAGAAGCAACAGAGCGCACACCCGAGAGCTTCGCATGCAAATACCATGCATTAGTGACCAGCAATGAAGCGAACGTGTACGTACACATGAAAAGTGACACCCGGTACTTTCCGCAGTGCACGCGATTTGCACCGGGTATACACAACCATACGCAACAGCTGGGCATTGCGTAGCTTTCCTAAAGAACACACACAAGGAGCAGCACGCGTGAATCAACTGCGCCGCGGCGCCGCTTGCACGGCGAAAAAAAAAAAAAAAGGCTCGAATCGCGCATGCGCTTGCAAACGAGACGGCGGAAATCGCGTAATGTTTCGAGGCTCCTTTGCTAGGAGGCGATGCGGGTGTTTGCGATGTGGAGGCTTCACGAATGTGACGTCGGGGCCCCTCCTTATTTTTCCTTCCTCCATGCATGTATATGAGTATCTTTTAGCGATATTTTTCTGGCAGGTGTAGATAAAAAAATTGTTTTAAGTGTAGCGAATTCTTGTGTCTCGAATGTTTTTCGGTTTTTTGACGATTTTTTATGCGTTTAAAATGTGAACCGGCTTCTTTTGAAGCATCTGCAGGACAGGTGTTGGCAGTGTTTCGTAGATGCGCGAAGCCCCTTGAGTTGACTAGCGAGTATCCTAGAGATAATTCAATCAGGTTTCTTGACCTATGTATAAAATGGGATCAGAATGGCGTGTGTTGGCAGTATGAACCGCGCATTCAGAAACCAATCTTAGCATATACCAGTGCGCATTCGAAGTTGGTGAATTGAGAAGTCGCGAATTTGTGTCTGTCCAATGCGCTCAAGAAGTCTTGTAATCATTGCAAAAGTGTCAGATTTCAAGGGCAGGTGTCAAGGTTGAATAAGGCCAGTTATCCCCGCAAGGTGCTTGTGTCAGTCGCTCGGAAGATCTTGAAATAGATTGTCTTGTATGGCTCTGTCACAAAGAAGAACCCGGAATGAGGATCAAAAGCGGCCCCAGGAGGGCACGGCAATACCGTATATACACAAAGTATCCGGTAATTTGAGGCGAATAGGCCAACGTGCGGATATAGGAGTGGCGTTAACAGCACCTAACAAGCCGTCCAGGCTGTGTAGTAAAGTAAACAACCGCTCCTATGACGGTGTTCCGTGCCACAAGACACAGAAGTCCCAGTTTGTTAATTGTGTGGCAAATGTTGTATATAGAATATTATTAACTTGCGGAAAAGAGAACGTGAGCCAGACTGGCCGCTGTTTGAATTAGAGGCTCCGTGAACACCAGTATAACGTGACAGGGGCCATCAGCGGCCATCTTGGAATCCACTGTAAAAAGTGCGGCTGCAATCCCGAATTCAGCAAATGTAAAGTGTTAGCCACCAACCGGAATCAACTAATGCATGAAATAATCGAGGCCCACAAAAGTGCCATGTTAAAGGATAGATGTGTAAGCACTCCTGTTTTATTAATTGACAAGGAAATTTTGTATCTTTCTGCTGGCGAATCATGTTGAGCGCATGCTGGTCATGCGCTCAAAGCCTTTTTGGATCGGAGTACACTTGTTTTCTTTTTACGTTATTCTTCTATTCTTTCTTTTGTGTGTTCTTGATTTGTTTGACAATGGCTGATACGTGGATATGTATTTATTTACGTTGTTCGCCGGAATAAACTTCAGTTGCCAGTAAGCGCTACGTGTGGTTGTATATGTGCCTTTCCCGTCCTGGTCTTTGCGCTGTTTCCCCTACAATTTTATTACTTCTATGTATGCGCGATGCGTCACAAAATATAATGCTACGTGCGTTCTGCTGGTGTGTACGTGTCGGGAGATCCGGTGTTGCTAAAACGGTGATGCGTTTAGGGTGTATCCACACGACGGACCGAATCCGTCTTTTCCGCCGCGGACGGCGCATCACGTGACCCCGCGTCACGGATTTGCGCCATCCGTGCCACGTCCGCGGACGTCGCGGACGGAAAATGCCAAACTCTTTTTCGCATTCGGATTCGCGCGGAATAACGCAACAGATTTAGCCGAGGGTGTCATTATAAGTATGGCAACAAGCGCTACTTTTTCTTTTTCTTGTATGGTTTCGTAAATTTAGCTCATGAAGATTTGTTTTATTATTGCCAGATATCTATCTATTCAAGACCTTGCACGCGTTTTCCAACACACAACGTAATGCCTGCTCTAAAAGCGAGGCTCTCCAAGTCTGCGCGTAGGTTAAACTGAACAGTCTCGGACGCAACAAATAGGAGCAATGTTTCGAGTAGAAATGCACAGACGTGCAACACTTGCCAGAAGCAAGGTACCGTAGCGTGACCTGCGGCCTTGTTTCCGCTGATATGGCTCGCCGCATCACGGGGTCCTGTCATTCTATGCGAGGTCCCACGAGCGACAGCAAATGAACAAACTGCTCTCTTGACACTCGCAGCAGCCTCCTGTATTCTTCGGTGTCGCTAACCAAAAGCTCACCGCACAGTTGGTGTTGCATACCCAGATGCTTGTTAGCGATGTAGTCCTTTTGCCAACATGATCTTTTTGCAGGAAAGAAGAGCGCTTCACCGTCTAATTCTGATAATGCAACAGCCATTGCAGCTAATCGTCGCTTTCTTTCGAACTCCATCTTCTACTTAAAAGAAACTCTGCGCTATAGACAGAAACATAAAAACCTTCAATACTTTTGCTAGCGATGAATGTGTTTTCGACTTTCAGACTGCTCGCGCCATCTAGAGAAAAAAGGAACAAGCAAGCATTCGCACATTATTAGGACCTCTGAGATTTGGTAGCTATCGCAGATCACCGAGCTCATGTTCTGCCAATAGAGGTACTCACTAAGCCTACAGCTCTCAGAAAACGAATACGGCGCTTGGAAACAGTACAGAATTGTCATGAATGCGTTGCCGGCGAAGCTTGAGGACACAAACGTAAAGCCGACACAATCGTCCGTTTGGGACTAGCAGCCCACGCAATGCGCGCCGAAGAGCTTAAAGATTCGAAGCGGGCAGCTCTCGCTTCGGACAGTGCCGCCATGTTTTTTTGCTGCGGCGCGTCTGTCTACTCGCTTCGTCCGTCGTCTGGATGTGCTTTCCAGCCGGACGGGCAGCGGAACGATCGTCCGCGGAAGAGATTTCCGCGGAGAAGTCCGTCGTGTGGATACACGCTTGCGTGTGGATACACGCAAGCGTGTATCCACACGACGGACTTCTCCGCGGAAATCTCTTCCGCGGACGATCGTTCCGCTGCCCGTCCGGCTGGAAAGCACATCCAGACGACGGACGAAGCGAGTAGACAGACGCGCCGCAGCAAAAAAACATGGCGGCACTGTCCGAAGCGAGAGCTGCCCGCTTCGAATCTTTAAGCTCTTCGGCGCGCATTGCGTGGGCTGCTAGTCCCAAACGGACGATTGTGTCGGCTTTACGTTTGTGTCCTCAAGCTTCGCCGGCAACGCATTCATGACAATTCTGTACTGTTTCCAAGCGCCGTATTCGTTTTCTGAGAGCTGTAGGCTTAGTGAGTACCTCTATTGGCAGAACATGAGCTCGGTGATCTGCGATAGCTACCAAATCTCAGAGGTCCTAATAATGTGCGAATGCTTGCTTGTTCCTTTTTTCTCTAGATGGCGCGAGCAGTCTGAAAGTCGAAAACACATTCATCGCTAGCAAAAGTATTGAAGGTTTTTATGTTTCTGTCTATAGCGCAGAGTTTCTTTTAAGTAGAAGATGGAGTTCGAAAGAAAGCGACGATTAGCTGCAATGGCTGTTGCATTATCAGAATTAGACGGTGAAGCGCTCTTCTTTCCTGCAAAAAGATCATGTTGGCAAAAGGACTACATCGCTAACAAGCATCTGGGTATGCAACACCAACTGTGCGGTGAGCTTTTGGTTAGCGACACCGAAGAATACAGGAGGCTGCTGCGAGTGTCAAGAGAGCAGTTTGTTCATTTGCTGTCGCTCGTGGGACCTCGCATAGAATGACAGGACCCCGTGATGCGGCGAGCCATATCAGCGGAAACAAGGCCGCAGGTCACGCTACGGTACCTTGCTTCTGGCAAGTGTTGCACGTCTGTGCATTTCTACTCGAAACATTGCTCCTATTTGTTGCGTCCGAGACTGTTCAGTTTAACCTACGCGCAGACTTGGAGAGCCTCGCTTTTAGAGCAGGCATTACGTTGTGTGTTGGAAAACGCGTGCAAGGTCTTGAATAGATAGATATCTGGCAATAATAAAACAAATCTTCATGAGCTAAATTTACGAAACCATACAAGAAAAAGAAAAAGTAGCGCTTGTTGCCATACTTATAATGACACCCTCGGCTAAATCTGTTGCGTTATTCCGCGCGAATCCGAATGCGAAAAAGAGTTTGGCATTTTCCGTCCGCGACGTCCGCGGACGTGGCACGGATGGCGCAAATCCGTGACGCGGGGTCACGTGATGCGCCGTCCGCGGCGGAAAAGACGGATTCGGTCCGTCGTGTGGATACACCCTTACGGACAAGGTATGATTGCCAGCGGTATTTGTGCCATAGTTCCAAGGTTTCTCATTGACGTCCTTGTAAGTCGATGGCAACCTGCTAGGTGGTCGGCGAGCAGTGACACCCGTCAATTACAAACAAAATATGACAAGCTAATAACACTGACAGTGTTGCGCATATAGAGCTTTCATGTTAAGCAGCGAAAACAATTCTAATAAGTTGTTTCGAAACGAAACTAATATCCTTATAGCAAGACAGAGCTTTCACGGTACTAGCAGATGTGTTACTAAATTTAGACAAGGTTGTTCGCAGTTCCGAAATTTTTAAACAAACCTTTTTGTACGTAGGCGTTTGCTGCTTTATTATATAGATCAACAATAACAAATTTGCAAATGTATAGAAGTATCTTAATATACAATTGGGAAGTATCGTGTCGGATACAATAATTGCGGTAGTATCTTGTATCTGTATCAAAATACTCGATTAAGGCACATCATAGTGGACGGTTGCGAAAATTCCAACCACTTAGCCTGCACCGACATTGCACAGTACAAAGGCACGCATCATTTCGCCTACGTCGAAATGCGACCACTGCGACCGGGCTCGCATCTTTCAGGTCAGCAGCCTAGCACCGTAGCCACTGTACCACCGCGGCAGCTCTCCTTCGTTGGGTGATAAACCCGCCGAAGTTTCGTAGCTAGTAGGAAGGGATAGGAAGGTCTGAACGCAGTTTACCTTTCATCGATTCCGGCGTAGTCTTCGACGTCATTGTAGCGAGGCCTTGTGATGTGTGGTGTTGCACTGCAGCTCGGTAGGTAGAAAGCCATGCGTTCACACAGCACTGACTAAGTGAAGCTCACAAACACTCACTCCGTAGCCGCCGAAGGTCAACCGCACAACGTTTGCGTGTTAAAGAAGGCGCGCTTGAGGTCGCTGACCAGGCTGTGTTCCATCAAACAACGTCTGTTTTTTCGCTCGCATGACTGGTGTCACAGCATATGCAGGCGTATGTTGGTGACTATAGCTCCTCCGCGATACATATATGCTTTTTCCAAAACAATCGGTTTGTAGTATATATTGTCTGCCTTTTAATATCTGGATAAGTTATGCTCTGTATGTCTCGAAAGCGCACCAAAAAGTTATATAAATGAGCCATAATTAAACAGGGCACGCTTGTCTACAATTACATTGCTATCATACTCATGTTAGCATTCTCTTTTACGGGTTGTGGCTTGTGAACAGGGAGACCGCTAAATTAAAGAGTCCAGGCACACGCTCTTGGTTTAACTGAGTGCATCGGAGAATAAACGCATTTCAAACAACTTAAACGAATAGGCTCTCTACGCCTACATTACATTAATGACCAACGCGTTTTGAGTACTAGCAATAATCTGCCGTGTGCACGTAAAAGGCGCGCTGCTCCTAGTATTCCTTAAGGCGGCAAATCTAACAGTTAGCGGAATTTGCCACGTTCAGTTTTCTATCTTTTAGAATTTCAAATGCATAAATCTGGATAAATATGCAGTTTAAATTATTGCTGATTGCCGAATGCGCTTGAGAATGACATTTGTCAGAATTTATAGCCGACTTGCCTTAATCGTAGAAGTTCTCTGTTAATTAATAAGAGCGCATTTTCAATTAGCTCAGAACAGAGACCAATCATGCAGGCGTTCAGCAATGCATAAGCTAAGCATATGAAATTCTAAGGGCTGTTCTGAATGAGTACGCACTGGCGAAATATTATGGTGCTTCTGGAATCCTTTACTTCTACAGCAAAGTGCGAAGAATAATATCCAAGCGATGAAGGTCATCGAAACAGCGGTCACATCGTGACACTCTCGGGTTTAGAGACAACATACATCCAACATAACATGATATCATAAAATAACTGAATTGACTTCCACTACGGGCGCTCTGTGGCGGCAATAGTGTGCAAAGGATTTCTGCAGCCGTGATAAAAAGGCTGTTTGCTGATCTCAATCCAATTAGGTTGCGTTCAGGAGAGTGCAGTCTAGTATGTCCTCATCTTTGAGTGGTTGGACGTCAAAAAGAGATGACACTGATGTGATGTTTATTCTTCACAAACTATAACATACAGCCTTACGATGATAAGAGACATGCTTTATACCCTGCTTCTTGCTTCGTCAGTGTGAAAAACAAGTACTCTGTTTTTTTTTGCGCACACTGAGCAGTGAACAACCAAGATCATGTGAATTCTGTTTCCAAATAACATGATTTGAGGTCTTTAAGTGTTTTATATTTTCAATGCCGCAAGAGAGCAGAATTTGCATTCTTTTCCTACAGTTTGCCTGCCGCGGTCATGGGACTTCGTTTCACAGAGTGTCAGAAAACGAGCCGCATAAGCAAATGGACAACGCTTCCATTCGACCAATCCTGAAGCGCTAAGTCGTTGGACCTACGAGTGAAGAATTCCGGAGGCTACCAGCCATCGAAGGCACAGTCATGCTACGCTCATTTGACAAAAGGAAACGGAGAGTGCCTTAGGCAAGCGTCTTAAATAGAGAGAGACGGCTTCGAAAGCATTAGAAGAAAACAAAAAACGATATTTTCTCACATGGATGTGCCTCCAACCATGCTTTATAGATCAACCGATGTCTAACTAATGGGCAAGGGAGAAGGCACCTTGTAGGAACAAACATTTGAGTTCCCCTGTCATAAAATCTACAGCTCAAAACAAGAGGACGGAAAGAGCTAGTATTCTGACAACTTTGCGTGAGAAATGCTAAAGACTTAGAGCTGAAAGGTTTTATTTTTCTTCCACATACTCAATAAGAGCTTTCACTCCATGTTGCGAGAGTTCTGCACTAACAGAATTTTAGAAGGCTGTTCTTCGTTAATTACCAAGACGAGCCTGTCGCTGAAGTCAAGACCATTTTTAACAATTTCTCAAACATCAACGCAACAATCTTCCATTTCCTCCATCATGGGGAGACCTTTCAGGAAGGTATTAACGCAAAAGGTGAAGCAAAACTTCTCACACGGCAGCAAATATTGAGCGGTTTTCCTGAAGTTAGATATAGTTCAGCGCGATGGACATAATGGACGCGTTCCAAGTGTAAGTACAACGTAGTATTTCACTGAATACGATAAGGTTGCTACCACCATGCATTCACATAAAAAAAGCTCTTCCTCCATCACAAAGAAGTAGTTAGCTTCGGTTCAAAAACTGAATGACAATAAAACACCGAACATGTCATCGGAAGAAAGGGCCAACGCAGAAAACTTTAGAAAAATCTGAAATGACGTGAAAGCCCCTTGCCCCAAGATAGAAATGTCATATAGCAACGCAACGTGCTGTTATCAAGAATGGTAAAGACATTATGGTGCGCCATCTTTAATGAATATAAACAGCAATTTAAATCTGGGCTCTCTGCTGAAATGGGCTATTCAAAGAAAAGTTAAAAATGCGCGAACCTTAGCTAATCAAGCATCGCTTTGGTGCGAACGAAATTCTGAATGGTATAGTAACTGAGACAAACTCCGTCAGGTAACAGCGTACCGTTGTGATAGCGTTATTGTAACGTGCATGTTTTCTTTTGTTTATTTTGCTATGCGATCACTGAAACCTAAATGCCTGTTTATATAACTTTAGTATATTGGTTGATATTGATTTATGAAGTTTGAAGTATTGCTCCCTGATACTTCGGAAAAAAAGTAGTAAGAAAGCAGATTTGTTGCACCTGTGTCTGAAAGAAATGCTCAAAGTACCTGCGTGCTAGAAGAAATCATTTCGCGTTAAAAAAGGAATTGTCTAAGCTCATTTCTTCCATTTGATGTTGTTTCCGTACTTTCAAGGTTGGAGCATTCGATCCGAAGTACGCTTGATCTTTGAGCAGATCACTAGCGTTTCTTTTCAAGAACTAGGCCATAATTAGGCACTGTGCGTTTCTATTGCATATATTCCGGGCTTATCTGTTCCGTGAAATTCCTCTGGGAATCTCGTACTCTATGCGCAGCAATCAGCCTCACGGAAAATGAAAATTGAAGATGCCTGATAAGCGACTTTTCCCTTCTGCGAATATTGAGTTTCTCTTCAAAACTGACGAGAACTCCTCGGCCAGAAAAATTTTGCTTATTTTCAGAAGCAGCCCTTTTTCATCCTTTTTAGAAACAAGAGCGTAGAACGAAAATGTTGCGGTAAGATTGAAGCACATTTAAGAGGCGCTCATACTCTTGATAAGAGCCGTCAGGCCATCAGACAAAACGTTGAATTATGAGAGAGTTTCCGGGAAGTAAGGTTACGAACACTCATGAAGAACAACGGTCGAAGTGCAGGCAGAAGCCGGTAACACGAGGGAGCCTGGAACTTGGGCACGATACGCACTCACACACAACCACCACTCTGGGCACAGGTATTCAGCGAGACGACGTCGATAAGGCTCCGGTAGTCACTCAACTGCACTGTGCGCCTCATCGTTTCGTCCTACAGCTCGACAACTGTTGAGCACGGCGATCACTGAGGGTGGTTGGTGGCGAGAGGCTGTCCTACGGCGAGCTGCCACTTCCCGGCATGCGCGCTCGAAGGGTTGCTCGGGGAGACTCACGCGGGGCCATCGATTGCCGCAACAACAACGGCCGGCAAGCCGCTTCTTTTTTTCTACCACAAAGCGTGCCATGCACGTCGTCGTGGGGTCTCGACGAAGGGAAGGCGGGCACGGCGCAAAGGAGGCCGAATCGCGATATTGATGTTAGATGGTCGCCGTGCATGACGGGAACACGACGAAGACAATGAACCGATATACAGTTTCAGCGGGGGTCATAACCTTATGGGGTCCCACACGCAAATTTGAGACTCATATTGTATCTCGTCGGACGGTCATTTCGTGGATCTAGGAATTGGATGGGCATATACCCCGCAATAAACCAGCCAGAGTTATGCGGATAGCATGTGCTATGGATTCAAGACCGCCAATATTTACGCAAATTGCTCCATTAACGGATATTAAAAAAAAACAGAACGAAAACCGCTGCTCGTCAAGAGATACGGAAGACTACAATCGAGCCGATATAAGCTTAATGGGTAACATCGCAGGAATTTTTATAGCACGAGCCGCTGACGCGTCTTTGGCTGGTTGGGCCAACAGCTTTTTGTCCATGACGAAACAAGCAACTCAGCGCAATTCTTCCAAACCGCAAACTCCTATTTTTGCCGACGGATGTTGGTTATCTACAGGTCATCTGCTGAAATGTGGTTGTAAGCTCGTGTCTGTAAAGAAATGGAGCGCACATCCGTTAGGATTACACAGGGCTTATTAGAGGACACATGGCACGTGGTATATTATAGTGCATATCTTGTCGAACCTAAGACTTACAATGTGTGTCGGAACTGGAACCCTCAGCCTCGTGTGCCTGCTTGGTGGTTGGTTAACTGTACTGACGGTTTGGATAAATCTGAAATATTGGGTGTGTGTAAACAAGTGGGCTAGGTTAAATTTGGAAAAGTGGGGCCACTTCAAAAGTTCAATGACGGTCGATTAAAAATTTGTGTGAGGTAACAAGAGGAGCCCGTCATTCGGCGCGCTACACACGTGCGGTCGTGTCAAACGTAGCCCCATTTACGACACCGCCCACGCGGCTGTGTAAGGGATGAACACAAGCAGCATCGTTGCCGGCGTTTTCTGGCGTTGCGTCTCTCGGCGTCGTCAAATGAACGCCGCCAGAGAGGGCTGCCAACCATATGAAAAGCGCTGAGGGTAGCGCCAGCCCAGCGTCGCACGTTGTGACCAAAGGGAATGAGCCTGACACCTCGCAAAGCAGTGTGCAGTTACCGTCAATTAACTAACAAGAAATATTTCTGATTATAGGTATTATGTCTCATTAACAGTTTTGTAGTGTGAGAAACAATCACAATGCCGCCGAAAGGGCTATTTTTCTTCATTTGACTTGTAGCGCCAGCTAACCAAGTTAAGAAGGACCACGAACTCGTAACATATGTCATCTGAGCTTGAAGTTGTCGCACATCTTTGACGCCGTGTTGTCGGCCAATACACTAATTTCTGCTAAGTCTATTGATGAACTTGGGTATGGCCCTCGGAGACAGTTCGAAGACATCACGAGCGTTTTACTGTCGAAGCTTCTGAGGACCAAGCTAAGTCAAATACAAGCATCAGTTGCGAACTTGCGGGCCACACAGTTCACGGCGACGACTTGATAGATGCGAGGCGGGCGGCAGCCTTTTTGGCAGCCGCGAAGACGTCCTTACGTCGTCGGACGTCACTGCCAACCGGGCGCTGATTGGTTCTCCGTCTATCGAACCACTTCCGGCATCGACGCCCACGCCGACGCTGCCTATGTCTGGCACGTCCAGAGGTGGACGTTTCGGCCACCGTCACCGGTAGCACCAACGCTGAGTGACGCCGACGTACGAAACGCCGGAAAAACGCCGGCAAGAGCTATGCATGTGGATGGATGGATGGATGGATGCTATGAGCGTCCCCTTTATAACGGGGCGGTGACATGTCTACCACCAGGCTCGAAGAAAAAAAAGAAAAAAAACCCTTCCTTGTTTTATGTGGGCCTTAAGGGCGCCACCTTCAACGGCGCGTCAATTCTTGCGCATACAATGACACTTTCTGTGGAGGTTCTGCACATTTTCCGCATTTTGATATTTATTGTGACAGAAATTATATGCACATTTCAAGCGATTATTGCCGTCGCCGTGATGTTCCATATCAAGTCCAAATTGATTATATCACTCCGCGCGTCGTACGCTTCATGTGCGAGAGAATGCTTGCGAGGACTGCCGACCGTGGCGGCTTCAAGGCCAACTCCGGCGATTTTTTCACCATGTCAGGGTAATGGTGCTTTTATGTTCCTGAGACACTCTTGTCACGCGCCCGATAGCAGAAATGCTCAGCAAATTTGAAAATAATTTTTAATAAGCAAAAAGGCGCAATACCAAAACCGAAACCCAACCGAATGTACTGTCTACGTATGACGTAGTAGTTGTTACGAACCGGAAGTCGTGCAAGGCATGTCGGTCACGCCGGCGCAGTGTATGAAAATTGTGACAGCCGGGACGAGCAGGCGCACAGTGGAGAGGTGAGCACGCCGCGCACAGCTGTAATGTCTGCGACTGACAGTGTCGCGTCTGTTACTGACAGTTAGCGGTGCCCTCGGTGCGCCACTTCCGTCGCCTTAACAATATTGACGTCACAGACACAATGTTGCCAATAATTGTGGGAAACCGGGAGGTCGTTTGCAGACAATCTTTAAAACTCATTTGCAAACAATCTGCGCGTGTCTCAAGCCTGTAATTTGGCATAAATCACGGAAACTTTCCAAGGAACGTACCCAGCGAATTTCATTGAGATCCATCGACCACGAAAAATCGCCGGAGTTGGCCTTTAAGCAGAGAGGACTAATGCCCCTATGGGCTTTAGAGAGGACGCGTGCCGGCAATCTCCGTCGCTCGAAAGAGGCATACCTAGGGGGGGGGGGGGCGGAGGGGTGATTGGCCCCGGCAGGAAATGCGCACTTTGACCGGTCGGGACGGGAGTGTTCGCCCGCGATCGCGTGTGCGCATCGTTTGAGGGTAGACGGCTTGACACGTGCTCTGTTCTCATCTCCAAGTTTGTCAAATCACATATAACCCGATCGTCGCTTCGCTCGCTGCAGCAGCCATGTTCCCTTGCTAAATAAGTGAGTTGCTAGCGTTAGCGTCTCATGCTAGCGTCTCATGCTAATTAAGTGAGTTGCTAGCGTTACTTCGTTTAACCACGGCCGCTACATAAAAAATTTGGCCGCGTATCTGCGTGATTCACTTAAAATATCGTCGAAAGACGATAGTCTTCTGCCGACCGTACTACGTGAGTCCCCCTCCTCTATGTTGAAGCGCCGCATCTGGCTCATCGCCTCGCATTTTCAGCGCAGCCTATGAAACACTAGCATCTTTAGAATTACGTATCTATGTATTTTCTAGTAAAGGAACACAACACCTTATACTTACGCATCGATGTTGCGACTCAGATATGCTTGCTTTTTGATCGACATTGTTCACACGTATGAACAATGTTATTCACCGCGTGTTTACAAGAGGTTTTCAGGGCCCTAGATTGGGAAGAATTAGGGATAAGAGTTAATGGAGAGTATCTCAGTAACCTGCGATTCGCTGATGGCATTCCATTGATGAGTAACGCGGGAGACGAATTACAGCTCATGATTACTGAACTGGATACGGAAAGTAGAAGAGTAGGTCTGAAAATCAATATGCATAAAACTAAGTAATGTGGAACAATCTTGCAGAGAACAGCGCTTTGCGATAGGTGGAGAGACACTGGAAGTTGTAAAGGAGTACGTCTACTTAGGACAGGTAGTAACCGCGGAGCCGAACCATGAGAGTGAAATAACTAGAAGAATAAGGATGGGATGGGGCTCATTCGGCAAGCATTCTCAAATCATGAATAGTAATCTACCACTATCCCTCAAGAGAAAGGTATATAACAGCTGCATCTTACCGGTACTTACCTATGGAGCAGAAACCTGGAGACTACAAAGAGGGTTCAACTTAAATTGAGGACGACGCAGCGAGCGATGGAAAGGAAAATGATAGGTGTAACCTTAAGAGACAGGAAGAGAGCAGAGTGGGTCAGGCAACAAACGGGGGTTAAGGACATCATAGTTGAGATCAAGAAGAGGAAATGGATATGGGCCGGGCACGTAGCACGTCGGCAGGATAACCGGTGGTCGTTAAGGGTAATTGACTGGATTCCAAGAGATGGTAAACGCGTGAGGGGGAGACAGAAAATTAGGTGGGTAGATGAGATTAAGAAGTTTGTAGGTATAACGTGGCAGCATGCGTGATACGCTTGGGGTCCCGGTTCGTTCGCTGCTGTATATCCTTGTGCGCAGACCATATCGGTGACTACGCAGCAATTCTTGCTGTAGCGGGAATTTGCGTCCAATGCTGATGTGGTGAGCTGGAAACCCGAAGTATGACATCGTTCCACGCAACACAGCTTTGCCGTCGGAAGACTGTGACATTCGATTGATAGCCTCCGGCCGGGAATCTTAGGCGCGTGCCTGTAGGCTTGTGTTGCTGCACTGGCGGCTGAAATCGACAGCTATTCCTCGATATCTGCGCAGTGCATGCTGTTGTGCTCGTGACACGCGATCGAACACCTCCTCTCTGTGTTCTTTGCTCAGCTCGTGCTTTATCTGCCGCTGCTTTCGCCTGAAGGAGAAACGTTAGGAGCTAACAACTCAACGTCTTTGGAAAGTCTGCCGTGCTGAGAACTTGCGATGTCTGAGGATAGCGGGTCGTAAACTCGTAGCGTGAGTCGTAAGGCTGACGAGCCAACGTAGCCGAACTGGGACTTGCGCCTAGTAGCCAGACAAGAAGAGAAGCGTTTTTGAAAATGATAAGTTTATAAAAAGTATAGTTGGTATCGTTGTGCATAAAACACGTTTACATGAAAGCGACAGATGCGCATCGCGTTCATGTTAACAATGGCAATTCGGACATAGACATAACGCCTGTTCACTAGGCCGGCTGTTCTATTCTGCTCCTTCTTATATATATATATATATATATATATATATATATATATATATATATATATATATATATATATATATATATATATATATACATATATATACATATATATATATATATATATATATATATATATATATATATATATATATATATATACATATATATATAGGAAGGCGCCAGACAGGGATGGTTTTGCGAGTCCCGGTCGAATCACAGGCTGTAAATCACGAGGAGAGTAACGGTGGCCTCCCGTCGTGCGAACTCCGGGCGTGCCTCTTTCGCTATAGGGTATTCATATTAGCGCAAAGCAAAAAACAAACACTCGAGAAGGAATTGGGAGGGAGCAGACAGGTCAGGCGCTGAAACCTTTCTGCTTCCTCCCGCTTCTCTCTGTAGTCTTTGTTTCTTTGTTCGCACTAATATGGATCTCTTTGTATAGTGGTTCATGAAGGAGAAAAAGGTGGTAATTTTTGTCTCCCGTGCTTCAGACACGGCTAAGCGCATGTATCCCTCTGACATCAATGAACTCGGCCAGCAACAAGTCTTACTCGCTCGCTATAACCCGACACCACATGGCCGCTGCGGCGAAGAGAAGACGAGGGGTTCTGTAAACCAACGTTACTAGAACAAACTCAGTTTCAAAGCTCCGTATCTCCGCCAGCGGAGGAGGGTGGTCCGAACGGCGGTCGCGAGAACTACCGGCGCTGCAGTTCCGTCTTGCGCCGCTATCGGCGCGTCGTCTGCTGCCACGGCATAACGCTGCGGTCCGCCGCGCAGTTGCTCGCGGTAATTGTGCGGCAACTTTCTTATTGTACTAGTTAGGTGGATACTTAGGTGTATATGCATAAGGTCGTCTGTATGCATTGGCCCGCGTGTGTTCTTCATTGATTGGCTAAGAATCGATGTTCGGTCTATATTGCCACGCCCACTTGTTTTATTTTGATGTATTCGGGTTTGACCAGCAAGGACGGTTATCAACGCTCGACGCTGTCCGCGAAACAGTGTTCGAGAAGCTTCGCGATTGTAGTAGATCGTTTTGGTAAAATTGCGCGCCGCACGCGAATGTTCCAGCTTTGTCGAGAGATAACGCCGCCACCAGGGATCTCGCTGGAAAGTTTGATAGCGCCTGTATAAAAGCCGACGCGCTAGACCGCTTGTCAGTTGATCGACGGTCGACGCTCTGTTCGACGCTATCAGTGCATTGCTGTAGTTTGACTTTCAGTTTCCCGGCCACTAAAGTTCGGACAAATAAAGAGTTTCATCTCGGACCTGCTGACTGCTGCCTCCGTCGACGTCACGACCCCGTGACAATACTTGAGTTGTCTACATTGCGCTTAACTTCCAAGCATAGTTTCTAAGCGAATGAGGGTTTTCAGCGTAATTTTTATTTTTACAAACTACTACAATTTTAGCAGCTGCCGTCTGATCTAGATCAAGAACAACCCAACACGTTTGTAAAAGCCTTTATAGTGTACAAAGAAGCGTACTTCCTCGAGATCATAGGCGTGCGCACAGGGGCGGCAGGGGGGGGGGGGCGGCCGCCCCCCCTAATTACCTAAGAGGGAGGCGCAAAATCTGCCCCGTACATTGACCGTTCTAGTCACCTACGAGGGGGGGGGGGCGCAAAATCTGCCCCATACATTGACATAGTAGGGTGGGGGGGGGGGCGCTGCGATGAACTTTCGCCCCCCCCCCTGATGGGGAACCCTGCGCACGCCTATGCTCGAGATACAAAAACGTTCTAGAAAAACTGCACTCATGTTGTCTACAATTTATTGAAAAAAACTTTCTCGAAAAACATCACCAATGCTTTGCAATGTTTACAAGACACGTTTTCGCGACGGTTAAAGGGATACTGACCCAAAATCGGAAAATTTTACGAGAACTCGGTAAATGAAATCTCAGTGTGCGATTACATCGAATAGATGTCGTCTCTGAGCAATTTTTTCAGCGGATAGTTCTATTTTCGGTGGCTCAGCTTCCTACGTCGCATCCTTCTACGGTGCCTTAAAGGGGCCCTGCAACACTTTTCGAGCATGCTCAAAAAGCGCTGCCGATCGGTAGTCGAGGCTCTCGAGAACACGCGAGCCAAATATTATAGCGATGCGCACGGCCTGGAATTTACAATAAATTCTCAAAGTCAGCTGAAGATCGCTCCCTCTTCTCTCGACAAATGATGTATTAGTCCGCAAAATATGACGCGATTGTCGACAGTTCCATCATTGGCTGACGTTATAATCACGATAACACCCTCATTATTACTTTCGTTGTTAATTTTGAGTTCAATAAGTAGTTAGTATGTACGTTTATATTATGTTATCGCGTTAAAAACACCGAACAAACATTAATATTAGCACTTCCGGTCTCACCGACAGCTCGTCTGCTCGTAGTTGCGTGGTTCCGTTTTCTTCGCCATGCGCAGTGCCGAAAACGTGAATATTTCTGTGCTTTTGACCATCGCCGGTTGCCGTTGAGAGTGGCAGCCGTTCGAGTTTGCCTCGTCAGCTGAGAACTGCATCGTCGGCACGTTCTCACGACCGACCGAGGCACGGGCGCAGCGTGTCTCCGATAACAATGCTGGCGTCCGGTAATGGCGGCGCTTCGGGGTCGTCTGCCAGTGCCGTCTTACGAGGCGGTGTATCGGAGTATGGGCCGAAACCGATCTCAGCTGTCATTCGTTCCAAACGAGCGCGCACGTTTGCTTCCATGGTTGGCAGAGTGTTGAAAACACTACGGCGTTCGAGGTGCACACCCAACATTACCAAACCGACGCGCAGTTTTCAAGCACGCGCGATACACAGCGCGATCGACTCCGCTCGACGAGAACGACGCAAGCCGACCGGAAGTGGCGGCACAGACCACGTGGTTGCGCCGAGACGCCAGAGAGAAAAAAATGAAAAAAATGCCGCCGGCGCTGACGTCGCCTCCTCGCACCTCCGCCCTCCCTCTCTCCCCTCACGCCGCGCGCAGCTTTCCGCTCGCTGCGTTGAGTTGAGAGAGAAAGCTGCGGAACGTGATCTCTATAATTTGGTAACACCACTTAGACTTGACGGCTTCGAAAAATTTTTACGGCATATGACTCGTGAAGAGTCATACGTCAATAATGAGACTATTCCAATATAATTAAGAAAGGTGTTGCAGGGCCCCTTTAAACAATTCGAACAGATCGGCCGTGATGTGAGCACCATTCGCGCGTACTCTGTCGCTAGAAGAGTCGTCAGTATTCAACTTCAGTTTTTCAACTTCAGCGAGCAGATGTTCCATGCCCGCAGCACTTCTTACACTGTACGACAGCCGTTTGTGTTTCGTGCTGTAGCCGTTCACTACGCAGTTAAACTGCTCGTCAACTACAATTATCTTTTGCACAAGTAAGTCTCAGTTGCCGAAGCAAAGTGTGGGATTGGGCTAGTTGGTATTCCATTATTAAACTGCTCAGCGCAAAAAATTTGGCACGGTACACATAGAAAAGACGAGGGTGGTGGTGGTGGTGGTGATGATGATGTTGCAGCAGGCGGGGTTAGCCTGGCCTGCATGGCCGGCAATTGTTCCGCCTGAGCATCTCCTGAATTGTAGGGGTATGTCACCATGTGCCGAACAGCCCAGTGTCTCTCAGGAAAACCAACAAAATTCTTTGCACGTTCCTCCTCGTTGCCGCGGGTCCTTCTGGAAAAATGACGTCTTCAACTGTCCGGTGCCTATGACAACCTTTTTGCAAGGTGCGGATCATCGCTGCTCTTTCCACATCAAACTGCGGGCAAAGCCAAATAAAATGTTCAATGTCCCCGATGTCGAGGACCAGCGCTGGTCCTCATCTTTTCTATGTGTACCGTGTCAAATTTTGGCGCTCAGCAGCCCGTTCCCGAGCCGGCGAGTGTAAAATATTCCGCACATCTTGTTCGATACCTCGTCGTAAAATCTCTCGAAATTCCACTGCTTTGAAGGCATAGCGACAGCTGACAACTGATCGAATGTTAGTGTGATGCAACTCTCAGCCTCGGTAGCGTATATAGGTAATCGCCTGCCTTTCGTTTTGCTGTTCTATTTCTGGCGGCTTCTCCAAACTGGGCACTGGGCTTTCGCGGGACGCCGTGTGGTTTGGGGGGGATTTGCGCCTAACCCCGAACATTTTGGCTTTGAAATGTGGGGTGGAAGTGCTGGGAACAAGCGCGGCACGGCACCGGGCGCGAGTTCCCACTTTCCACGTGGGATCAAAACTTCTTGTTCCGCAACGACACGACGATAGTGCTTTACAATGTCGTCACTCTCAAAATGAACGTCACAGACCTTGCATTTCGCAGTAACCTTTTACCTTTGCGATGCAAAGTAGGGTCTTTTGGAGGTTCGAAGAAATGTCGTGAAGCGGAGTCGCCGTTGCGGTAGCCGCTCTTGCAGCCAGGCGCAAAGCAAGTCGGCATACCGCACCGTGAATCTGTTCGCCCTCGTTACGCTTCGTACACCATGCACGTGTCTTCGTAAAGACGCTAAGCCTGGTCAAGAACAGTCGCAAAAATGACGAGCTAAGAAAGCGCAGACGATGCTGTAACCCACGTGCGCTCGTACATCGGCGGCGCCGATCACAACAAGCGCCAGCCGCGGGAGCTAGACTAAAGTCACTGGAACGGGAAAAGTACCGCGTTCCTTTTCTCTTCGCCGCCGCGCCCTTTCGGCGGCTTCGCCACATAAATGGTCCAGCTCGCTCGCTCGCCTCGCTACTGTCTCCCGGCCGCAGACGCACGGCGCTTTGGAGGGCGATTGTTTTTATAGGCTCAGGAAAGCGTGCAGGAACATTACGACATCCCGTAACGTTTTGAGACTTCATCGAAAGCCTATCGAGGCATCGAATAATGCCCGGGTGCTGCGCTTTTGGGTGCAGCAACCGGCGGGAAGCGGGCAAGGCCCTCTTTACCGTTCTCAGCGGGAAAAGGGATGCCAAGCGACGGGCTCTGTGGCTGCACAGAATAAGGCGGGAAAAATTTGTTCCCACGACTGATACCCGCCTTTGTGAGGTAAGCGCTTCATTGAGAATTCGCGAATGTTGTTTCGGGGAATGTTTGCGCCTACCCTGCACTAGTATAGCTTGTTTCGCATGGTTGTCGCAGGAGGTTCATGCAGAATAACATTGCCGGGCGGCTCTTTATTATGTTTGGCGTAAAATTGACGCCTTTGGGCGCACATATCATGATCAGCGCGCACTGTAAAAAGAGACCGTTATTTTTACGCCCAATATTGCGTAAAAAAAGGCGGTGTCGCCATCGAAAACGTAAACTACGGTATTCTCACCGTATACCATGCCGCGCGCATGCGCATTGACGTTTAGGAGAGAAGAAAGGAAAGAGTAAAGAGAGGAGCGGCGTCATGCGCTCGCCTTTCGTTCCCCGCCGCTCATGCGCGCTCATGGACGCTGCGACGACTGCTTGGCGCGCCGGCGCACCTTGTGCTACGGTACTCGCGAGAAACCGGGCATGCGCAGAGCGGCGCAGATACGGCAAGGAACAGCCGGCTCGGCGCCCGATGCGTCACCAGTCTCGCCATTTTCGAAGGCTCTGCTATCGGCGCTGGTTTGGAATCCGTTGGGCCACGTATTGTACTCCCGCTGCAGGTACGTCGCAATCTTTTCTCAAAACTTAATCGCGCAGTGATGCATGCGAATGATGTGTGTGCTCTGGAAGTATCAGAAAGCCATTTGACTTCACTGGCTGGATTTTGTGCACTTTCTCTCATGACTTTCTTGAATAGACGTCTCGCTTTGTGTTTGCACCGCATGCACTGCTGTATACTTCGCCTTGCATGGGTACGCGCCGACTTAGTGCGCGATTATTTTCCTTGTGTGTGCCAGTGCAAGAAAGCATTAATATGAACCTGCGAGAGTTAAGGGGCTGATACACTCCAGCGTAACGTCGACGCGCGCGCACGCTCTGCACAGCGACGCTACGCTAACAAACGCGCAGCACTTTATAGTCCGACGCGCGGCGCTACCGACGCGTCCGGCGTCCGTCAGCGCGCCCCGGCTGCAGCCGGCGCGAGATGCGACATGCTGCATTCCGCGCCGGCGACGTTACCCAGACTGCACTCCGTCTGCGTCTCTTCGTGAAGAAGGGACGCAGAGTGCACTCAAATGCGCATGCGTCAAGGCGGCGTACTGCGTCGCGGAAGTGGGAGTATAGAGTGCTCTGTTTTCGCGTCAACGTAACGTGACGAACCTGACGTCGCCAACTCCCGCAGCCGCGGGCTGACGCGAACGCACGTCGGAGTATAACAGAGCCTTTACAGTTATAAGGTGGCCACACACAGCACGCCGTCAATATTCGCTACATTCAACAGGTATGTAGTTATTGTGAACGGCGTGTTGCGTGCCAGCAATGTAAGGTGTTTTGAAGTTCCCACATATGCGCACTTAGGCTGCAGTTTCGTCGAGTTCGCGCTCTTTCCATCACGAAAAGCAGAATGAAACGGTGATAGTTGCGGAAGCATTTTTTTTTCTTCGTTGAAGTGCTGTAATATTTGTTGCCTCATGCTGTATAGTTACGTTTAATAGCTTTTATGGAGCAGCAGCTGAAGGAGGTTTGAGTTTCCACGTGTGCGCGTTTTGCTGCGCTACGGCTTCGAGTTCTGAACTGTCTTGGTTCGCGTTGACTTTCCGAGGCTGCCGTGAAAGAGAGGTCAAATGCTATCTTTCGCTTAGTACATATTCTGTTAACTGCGACATTAGCGTCGTTTTTTTACATGTATTGCGCCTTGAATGTACGCTTTTTAATGTGACAGCTCGCAGGGCGATTTTTCCGAACTGCATGCCCGTATGCCTAACTGTTGGATGCTTGTCGATTGGATGAGATGTTTGCTGAAGTCATGCAGAGCAAATAAAATGGTTGCAACTGTAAGCTGTGACTTGAATAATTCATTTATTTTGTACTTAACCTAGATTATCAAAATACATTTGTATTTCAGCACTGGATGGTTGTATAATTGCAAAATGTGACCTCCTCTGTTAGCACACTAAGCAGAGGAATACACGTTGCGTTTCTTCAAAGCTCCAAAATGTGACGAAAATTCTTGAAATAAAAACTAATCATACTTGAAGCCACTTAGCATCATTTTGTTGCAGTTGCATCAGCATATGACACAGGAGCTGTGTCAGTACGCCCAATTCATTAGCACTAGTCTCATTTTTTTTTCTGACATTTAGTTGCGCAAACATGCTGAAATGAAAACTGAAACTACTTGAACTATTAAGAATGCCATTTCATTGTCAGTGCTCTTAACCCTAGGTGGCGACCTGTGGAACCCAGAGGAGTGCCTTGTTGCTGATCGCCACATGTTGGGAGCAGCTGGAGAACGTCACTACAGTATTCTGCATGTTATTCACCAGTTATTTTTCCTTTCACGTCTGTTATGCTGAAAGATTGTAGTCTACTTTAGAATTCGTTCAGAGTTGTGTATTTAAATCATTCTGGAGAGCATTTTCATCTCCTTTTTGTAGAAAAAAAGCTGCTAACATAAGCATTGTTTCTTTATTGTGGTGTCAAGAGATCTGCAAAGATGGTGTCTCGTCCTTGCTGTTGTATCTGCAAGCACCCTACAGATTTTCTCTTGAAAACACCTCCCAATAGTAGCCTGCTGTACCTATGGTGATGGAACTTTAACGCCGCTCTAAGGACACATGGTCATTGTCAGTGAAAATCACCTATGTCTCTTTCTGACTTTGACGACGTTTGTCTGAACGCAAAATACGTGTTTACTGTGAGAATTGTTCAAAAACATTGTCCTGCTATTTGATTTAAACTCTCCGATTTGATTCAAACTTATTACTTATATGAGGGGATGGTTCCCGTGACTTGTTTTGAAATAGGTGGCAGTAAAAGCCTGGCAACCGTCTGTGATCCACATTCACAATTATTGCAGTCCACCTGTGAGATGGCTGGTAATAGTGACGTTTCGACTAAACGTTTGTCTTTTCTAGCTTACAAAAACAACTCAATTTTTAGTAACAGAACAATCTCAGGGCGCATTAATTTGCCATTGAACGCCAACTTTCTGCCCTGAGTACCTTTTTTAAGTTCCCAGATATAATCAGTGTTCCATAGTTAAAGCACCCAACTTTGGTACTTTCTCGTTCATCCTCGATGCTAATTCTCAGCGTGGGCTGAAACAAAAATGAGGTCTTTACAATAGTCGCATAATCCACATTCTCGGGGTTGTATTAGTGTATAAATATGTACTACGTGCCCTGAATGGTATCTCATAGGCTGTTGCAATAAAGAGACGACTTTTTTTTAAATATTAATGATTATGCCTTTATTGAGGGGTGTCGGAGGTTTAACGTCCAAATGTGACGTCCTACCATCCTGTAGCACTTCTTCTGAAGGTCTTTTCATCCTCAAATTCAAGTTGGCAGATGGTGCGAGTGAGCGTGCGTGTAACTAGTCAGCGACGTGGCAAGAGTATAATGCTGCCGCGGATGACGAAGAATTTATTGGTGCAAAAGCAACCTTGGCCAAAGAGGACCATGGCTCATGATATGTTTCTGAACTCAATGTGACATATAAGACCTATTTTCCAAGTGTTCCCAAATATACCGCAGATATGCCGAGCAGCAGGCCAAAGGAAGCTTGTACCCATTGCATCACTGGCGGACGCCCAGCCGCACTGGGGATCGAACCTCGCACCATCCGCATGTGAGGCAGATGCTTAAATCACTAAGTCAGTGCTGCAGCATAAAATCAATACTAGTACAGTGAAACTTTGCTGCGGATGAGTGGTTAACATTTATGTTAGATTGGGTGATTTCTAAGAAGGAGAAATATCTCTATAAACAACATTTATGGATAGCCTTGAGTCACCGAATTTCAACATTTAGGACCTGCATAACTTTTTAATATATTTTGGAAATTACTACAAATCTGGGTACAAGCTCATGAGCAGCTTCATTACTGGAATATTTAGCATTGTTTTTTCCTGCTTTTGCACAGGGCA
>NW_023614742.1:0-40001 GCF_013339695.2 Rhipicephalus sanguineus
CGCGTTTGTGCAGTGCTGCTCTTTGTTTCATCGATTTAACCAGGTTTTACGCTCCGCGCTTTGTTGACGTGCGTGGTCGAATCGTGTTGTGTACGTGAGTGGCGTGTAACTGGTGATACAGTAAGCAAGGACAATCATTAACGTGCGCGATCCGCCGCAAATCAGCCACGAGGCATTGCAACGGGCACGTTCAGTGGGCTGCGCGGCCGTTGCAACGAGCTGCATTGCTGATTCTTCGCTTGCCTGAGACTGGCAATTGTCGAGCGGGTTACATCCGTTGTTACGTTGGCCGAAGACAGCAGTAAAAGTGATCTGCAGGTAAGGAATATTCTCTCTTCAGTACGTTATTTGCTTGTGTATATGTGTTTATGTCACGTGTTTACCTGAATTCTGCTCATGCTTACGCTACTGTACGAGATGGGTCGTGTCAGAAAAATAAATCGTGTCATGCTTTTATGCAGTGCATTGTTATTGGCAGTATTTGCTCTGCGTTTGACTTTGCAAGATGGGTATTTGGGCATATATTATCAAACATCCGACTAAGATCATTTCTTATCATGCACGTTTATGTGAGAAGCGATGAAGGAAAGAAGTTTAACCCTTCTTGCTGTCGCCGTCTTGGTACCTTCAACACGCTCGATGGAGGCTGCAATCACGGTCTGAAATACTGTAGGCGGCATAAACAAAGTGCCCCAGATCAGCGTTGCCCAGACGAGCTCTGCGTGCGCAGTAACTCACTCCTGTCCATGGCAGTCTGGGCTGTTTGTCATGTCCTTGTCACCGGTATGATAATTCGTGGCGTCTATACGCAGTGTGTCGGCTAATTCAACTTTTCGCCATGCTTAAATCTCTGCTGCGGTAGCTTTAAGTGGACGGGTGAGGGTTTAAGGCGGTAATGCGGGGCTAGTACAGGTTGTGATCATTGGCATTCACTTCGGTAGCGCAAAGGAAATTAAAGACCCATTAATAAAAAAAGCCCTCGTAGAGTGATCTAGCGCGTGCGCGCCTGTGCAACGGGTTTTGGTATGTTTCCTTGCAGTAAAGTCAGTTGATGTCTAGCGCCCGTCCTGTCTCTTGTGTCTGTGTCTATATATTTTTTTTTTTTGCTCTACCGAAATGAATGGAGTGTTTAAGTGCACGAAAGACAATGAAACGGCCTTAAGAGTGCGTTTTAAGTGTCTTAAAGGGAATCACAGCATCCTTCCGTGTGTAACTGAATGCAGAAAACCCGAGGCACTGCGCCTACCGAAGTAAACAATTAATACACACGCACTAAAGGACGTTTATGAGGTGAAAAAATGAATTGTTTAATCCAGTGCTTTGGCTGAGCACGTTTCAGGGGACACGCAATCGGCTGGGGGAAGGCATGCACGTGCTCGCGCTAGAGAAAAATGACTGTCACGACGTCTTTATCTCGAGTCGAAGCGTATTTAAAGCGAACTGCTCGGACACATGTTTTCATTTTACTTGTGAACAAGCCTCCCGTGCGGGAGCCGGCGCGTTCTTGTGCGTGCGTGTGTGCGCGTGTATGTGTGTGCGTTCTTACGTAAGCGTGTGTGTGTGAGTGCATGTGCGCGTGTGTGTGTGCGCGCGCGTGCGTGTGTTGAGTGTGTGTTTGCTCGCGTTTGTGCTCGTGCGCGCGTGTGTGTGTGTGCTGGCGCGTGCGTGTGTGCTCGTGCGCATGTGTGTGCTCGCGCGTGCGTGTTTGCTCGCTTGTGTGCTCGTGCGCGTGTGTGTGCGCGCGCGCCCGTGTGTGTGTGTGTGTGTGTGTGCGCGCTCGCGTATGCGCTCGCGCGTGCGTGTGTGTGCGTGTGCGCGCTCACGTATGCGCTCGCGCGCGCGTGTGTGTGTGTGTGTTTGGTCGCGTGTGTGCGTGCGTGCGCGTGTGTGCGCGCGTGTGTGTGTGCGCGCGCGTGTGTGTATGTGTGTGCGTGCGTGTGTGTGTGTGCATGTGTGCGTGCGTACGTGCGTGCGTGTGTGTGTATGATTTTTGCTTTAGTCGGCTCAGTGCCTCGGGTTTTCTAACGTCACCATGTATCATCCCAACCAGGCGGGCATCCGTCAGAGTTCAAACTTCTGCGTCTTGATCTAACTTTAAACCTTACAGAAATATATGCTGAAGTCATCTTCGTTCCATAGTTGAACTCATACAGATCTAAATGTACGATATTCAAAATTCAGATAATTCATGCTCATGCCTACGCTACTGTAAGAGTTGGGTCGAGTCAGAAAAATAATGTCATGCTTTTACGCATTATTACCGGCAGTATTTGCTCTGCGTCGCTCGATTACGTCTAACTGCGTCGCTATCGAAACGGGGCAGCTGAGAATGATATGTTACGCAATAAATGATACGCTGTGGCTTAACGATTTTTCAGATAGCACGAATGCCAGCAGTCGTGCAAAGTAGGAGTCCAAAGGGGGACATGGTTGGTGTGGTTGGTATGTCTTTTGTATGTTCTTAGTTCTTTGGCGATGAGAGCTTGTTCTCTGAAACTAAGATAACTTTCTTTTTGTTCTCGTTCTGTTCTAGGGTGAAAGCAACGTGTCATTGTGGTTAAAAAAGATGAATCAGTATACATGTGATATAACTGTCAAAGCCGGAATGTTGAAAGGTACGTAGACAGCACAAATTTTTGTTCTTTTTTTTCCGCCATATTCAATGTGTTGCGTTGGAACTGTTTACAGCATACATCCCGCCCAAGGCATGCTGGGAGGATCTCCTATCAGGCAGCTTGGAAACTTCCAGACGCCGATATGCCTTACGTTTGGTGCAGCCGAGGTTATGAACTTTCAAGTGGAATATGCCCCTTGAGGAAAACAATTATGTACGAGTATATTCAAGCTGCACGTGAAATGCCAAGTATGGTCACTGAAAAATGTAAATTGTAATATTTCTGTTTCTAATCACCTGCTGTCGTGTTTCTGCTACTAAACTGTCACGTACATTTTTGTACTGCTGACTCTTGTGCTAAACAGAAGTAAATTACACTTGGGATTAACGTGCGTTTTCAAATAAGATTTTGGTTTTCCGATAAACGTATTGCACAGGATACTAGATTTGAGGAACGCCTATGGATTGGTAAAGTGACACCCTTTTTTTTTGGGGGGGGGGGGGGGGTGTAGTATGTGTCTCACATTACATGCTATCGGCAGTTGTGTACAAAGTGGCAGTAACCGTTGGAATAGTCTGAAATAACGGTCCTCTCCTTTTAGGACCCACTGTCCAGCAAGGAGGTTGCAGAATCAGCAACTGACATACTGACTGATGAAACATGATGGTGCGTGCAGCAAGAGAGGGTTTGACTGCAGATCCCGACCACCTGCTTCTGTAAATTTGTACTAACCACAGTCGAAAACAAGGAGAAACGTTTGAATACCGGCGGCCTTCTATCAGCTAGACAAGTCCCTGAAGCTATAAATCAATAAACTTATGTGTATTGATGACTGTCACGCTAACTTTGACGTATTCTGCTTTGGAGGTATAAAGCAATGAAATGTGGATTCTTTTCGATTAGTGCATGTTTTTTTTTTTTCTTCAGAAAATTTCTTGTGAGCTCGCAAAACCCGAGCGACAAAAGTAAAGGACTGACAATCCCCCTCTTTTTGGCTGCCCTCTGGGTTTCATCTGTCCTGCTTATGTGCAAAGTGCCAGCAGTTATGGTATGCCGCACACATTAGTGTACTTAAGAAGTAGCACGACGCTAATCACGTATTATTTGCAGGGGGATCCACTCAGTATGACCGCTCTACCCGTGGTCCACCGACCCAGGTGTCGCCTAACAAAGGGTATGTGCCTCTTTTTTCTTTCGATCTTCTTTCTGCGACTCATTTCGGACTACTCGCTACGCGCATGATCGGCCCAGCCAAGTGTCGTCTAGCAAGAGAAGCGTGGCTCTTCCTTTAGTGCTTCTTTCTGTGCACGCCTAATCTTTCGTACTTCTTTCTGCGGCTTTATCATGCAGCGTACAAATATGTACACAGAGTGATGAGAACTTTCACGGAGGTGTCATATGGCCTGCCCTTTCCTGAATACACACGCTGGAGCTTTGCAATAATTCTGGTACATGCATGTCTGCTTAGAGCACGACAATTTCGGTGTCCGTGGCAAGAGATGTACGCTTCCCTAATCGCAAGAAAAAACACAAAACAATTTCCTTTGGAGTTGGCTTAGAGCTTGCATGCATTATAACGTCACACCTTCGCCCACAAGCATCGCGTCGTTCAAATGCGGTCTGCCACTAAAACGATAATTAAGAAGAGCAGGTGATTGACAGATATTCTTAATCATGAGTTGTGCCATGTGTATCAGACAAGTATCCTCTCTTGATCCAATTACGTAGATGCTTAAGCATTACAATTTGCATCTCTCGAGAAAACCGCGTTCCGGCTCTTGATATGCGCTCTTGGTATTATTGTATGTTTTGCGTATGCATACATTTACATTTACTGCGTGTTTTTCTGATAATATCATTCAGCATTCGTATATAATATGCACAAACGTACCAGCCAGCTACTTATTACGCGATGATTTCAGACATTTCTTTGGGTTTTGCGAGAAGTACGTAAAACTGACTTAACGTGGCGTATGGCGAGTGGTCTGTATATCAATTTTAAATATACTCTACGCCGTGAGGAGCAGTGTTAATTCTCCGCGCACTTCTTTACCGCCTTCAGCAGCTTCCCTGCTTTGTCAACTTCCCATTTTGTCAGTATCCACGTTTCCAATGCTGATCCCATATTTGAAGGTGAACAATATGGCAAATAGCCCTATAACAAATAGACGGCTGGTATTCATTATCAGATAACACATAGTTTGATAAGCACGAATCATAGAGTCAATGAAATTGCACGGACAGGAAAAAATAATTGATGTGTTATAATCAGGCCAACCTGCTTAAACTGCATAGAAGTTGGACCAAGAGAGGATTGCCTGACACTTATATCATGGTACTGTTATAAAATCTCCGGTCCTCACTGATATTGACGGGCCGACCACATTTTAATAATAATCGCGGCTGATCATTACTGTAGTGCATGCTAACTCCAAGTCGCCTCGAATATGCAAATATTTTGTTAGCTGCCTCTTCTAATGAGCGAAGGCGACGCGTTTGGCCTCGGTCACCGCAATTGTCACGTTCTATAAGCAGTCATGCACTTGATTTATTACAATGCGCCATCGCGTGTGTTCCGAGAAGCACCTTCCATGTGACACCTTCCGCAAAGGTTCGCATTTCTTAGCGTACGTATATAGACGGTGTATTAAAACCGCACAAGGAAGCGCGGAAGAAACACGAGGCATGCGCAGCACGAAGTGCGAAAGAGTGGAAGGCTGTGCTTCCGTTGCTGTGGCACAACTGGCTGATCCAAGCATGTGATGAGCGTAACCTCCTGGAATGCGTCGAAGAAAGAAGAGCGAAGGAAAGAAGAGGCGCAGAGCGGTGGCCGTATAAAATCTCCTGCAAGCCGTTTTGTGTAAACACTATACCGTGTACTGTACAACGTAACCTCTATTTTTACGTGATGTGGCCGTATAAAATCTCCTGCAAGCCGTTTTGTGTAAACAGTATACCGTGTACTGTACAACGTAACCTCTATTTTTACGTGATGTGGCCGTATAAAATCTCCTGCAAGCCGTTTTGTGTAAACAGTATACCGTGTACTGTACAACGTAACCTCTATTTTTACGTGAGAATGCTCGATACTATGAACGGGTACTAAAGGTTACTAGATAACTTCTATTTTATAAGTACACAAATTTGTGAAAATGTGCACATTTAGTAAACGTTACCGTGCTTAGAGTGTACTGTGCGAACGCAAGACCAACGGTGCTAATAGAAAGCAGCGTTGAAGCACACGTGCTCTTGTAGGTTTGGTACTCGGTTTTATGGATGATCCGAGCTAATCGGCGGTTGGTAACAATAAGAAATTGCTGCTAGAGCTTTACAGGATCGTCGTGAATGCTGACAGAATCACCAGAAAGACCACCTGCTATTAATGTGATAATAACCGGACTGAATAACTTACAAAGTTCCTGCGTTCAAATGTCCCTGAGAAGCTGCGACTATTGTGAAAACGTCGAGACGTTCTTAGCGATCCGGCGTGTTGGCGGCGTGTTTGGCTTCACTGGATGTCATTTTATGTAATATGTCGATCAGAGCAACCATTAATTGTGAATGCAAGGAAGGCAGCGGAACTGTTAATATAATGTTAGAAGTGCGGAAGTAATGACTCTTCTGATTCTGGCGACGTGATCCTGATTCCTATTTTACATATACTGATTTTTTACAACAGGAATCTGTACACAATCATATGTGTTAATCAGACAGAACTGGTCTTATGACCAAATCGATTACGCATATTCCTTTTCGACGTACGCAAACAAATGCTCAACATACAAGTAACACACTGAAGGCAGGTTTTCATGAAGGTTAGGTTAGAGGTATCCGAGTGTGTCAGAAGCATTGTCTAACGTATTGTGTATATAATTTTTTATTAATGTTTTACAGAAGAATGCAAACCGACAAACTTGGAGGATCACTTGCACAGTACATTGCTGCCATACTTTGCTAGGCGAAACGCTTGAAATGTGGGAAAGCATGCTTTCTGGTCTAATACTCGCAGGCTTAAAATTATATTCACTGGTATTTTTGTAGGCCTGACCACCAGTTACTTACGAGATGTAGGTCTGCATTTAAATAAAGAGAAAAAAGGCTCTGTGGGACATTTCTCATTAATATGACGTGAACACACTCGGCTGACAGTAATACAAATGATACCTGCTATAATACCACTGAAGGAATTACGACAGTGTACAAGGAAAATACAGCGGAGGCACGATGCGAGTGCCGTGGCTTCATCGGGTGTCCAGCGTTATTGGCCACTATACTCGGGGACAACTTTTCTTGACGGCACTCTGGAAGCCCCCCCCCCCTTAGTGGTGTAGTGGTTATGGCACTCGACTGCTGACCCGAAGCGGGATCGGGCCACGGCGGCTGCATTTTCGATGGAAGCGAAATGTTTGAGGCCCGTGTACTTAGATTTAGGTGCACGTTAGGAAATCCATGTGTCGAAATTTCGGAGCACTCCACTCCGGCGTCTCTCATAATCATATCGGGTTTCGGCTTACCCTTTCGGCCCTGGCGGTGTCAATGACACCATCACACCACATTTTCCGTACCACCTCGGAAATGAAACCAAACTGCCCATCTTGGAATACTTCTTCAATGATCCCCACTGCGATTGACACCAAAATGGTGTCATGCTTGCGGAGCTGGGAGCCACAAAGAAGAAGAAGCTTGACCAAAGTCATGGGTGACGCCCACGCAGGTAAACTGAGGCGGGTAAGCGCCATGTTCGGGTCGACGTAGCGAAGCTGTTTCAATGAGTATCACACTGAAAAATGACATGTGGTTCACATTTTGTGTACTCTAGTGATTAGCAGAAAAAAAGATGCCATTTTTCCGATTTCACAACCGCTGAGCCCTGATGACCTAATTTGATGTCATGTCTCTAAATCCATTAATACTTGCAGTATTGGCTAAATTTTTCATTTGTGGTCTTCTGAGGTAATACCTATTAGGAAAACACGCACAAAAGAAGTTCCCGACCAAAATAAAAAATCCAGGGCTGAAAGGGTTTTAAACACCAGATATTATTATTATTAGCACTGTGGAAGCTAAAGAACCGAAGCGCATGTCTACTACCGCGTGAAGAAATAGTACTTAAGCTTACTGAAAATTTCCTCATTGTCCTTTCTGAAATAAACGCTGCTTTATTTATTATCAACCTCAAGCAGTTGTGGGAAGTCGTAGGTAAAACACAGTTATTGTTCACTTTGCAATAATGTCTCCCTTTTCTTTCCATTTCTTGGAAAACATCGCCTTTTCAACACACCTGTTTTCCAAGGTAAACATGGCGTCCATGACGTAGTGGTTCAGTGTGCGGCCGCAAACGCGCTGTTTAATTTCTCCAAGAAAAACATACTCGTAATATGACACTAAAATGTACACTAAACAATCGAAATGTCTCTCCCATTGACATTTGTTGGGTATCTAAATTTATAAACGCGTTAGAGATGCGAGCGAGCGAAACAGAAATCAGCCGCAAACTGCCGTACTACTTGCGGAGCAACACGAATGTGAAGAAGCCCCGCCTCCTTTGCCTTCGCTCCAATGTCAAGATAAGTTGTCGCCGACTATAGAAAGGGTAGGACGAATGCCAATCAACAGGAGAACCCCTTATCTATCAGAAAAGTGCTGACGTACTGCTTGCTTCACTGTTATAAATAAAAACTTTCGTATCATTACACGTTGATGCTTGAAAGCATTTTCGCTAGAAAGAACGTGGCTCGCACTGGGCTCACATTGGTTTCACGACATACAGCTGCCTATTTCTGCTTTTACGTTGTGTCGCTGCTTCATCCTCCGCTAACACACCTATGATATCATGTACTGTATCTCACGTTATGTTATTAAAGGGTAACTGGAGTCCAGGAATGACTTTCTATTTGAATGACACATTCAGGCTAGCAAACACTACAGACTTCAAAGGATATCAGTGATGAATCTTAATGTATAATCCCAGAGCAGCACTAATTTGTAGATCAACTAAGACTATGGAAAACTCGTATGAAGAACTTCGTTACTTTGTGCTATTAAAGGTGGATGGCAATTTTTAGTTTCATAACCGTTACCCAACTTTGCGGGGTTCTGCACACGTTATTCGCCGTGCACTCTGCATTGTGAAAAGATGACGGGGTTAAAAAAAGTATTTTCTACGAGTGCATTGAAAAGCTGCGCAGTGAAAAAAAATGGTCAGCCGGGGAACCATTTTGTGGCACGGATCAGCAAATGCAGCAAACGACACAGTAAAAAAAAATGCCCCGAGTTCGTGTATTCTCCAAATGTTGCGCTAAGATAGAGCAGGACATGCTGATCGTGGACTTAAAAGGCACGTCGACAACACAGGCGTTTAAAGGGTAACTGATGGTCTGACATAACGTCAACAGTCACGTTAGAGCACATACGTCACTATTACCGAGACGAAGTGCACTTTTCGGTGCGATGTTGTGAATATCGTACATAACATTCGTTAGCGTATTCCTCCTAGGTCGAGCAACGCTTGAATATAGCTTGCTGAATTATAGAGTACAAATGTAGTGCTTATTAGACTGCTATAAAAGCGGAGCGAACACTGGAATCACAATTGACGCTAACCTGACATGATGCCTGTATCGCAGGAGTAGCCTACATATGCAGTGTTTATTGCTTTGTTATCAAATTACATAGCCAGCAGTACAACTACAAATGACGTTGCGCCCTCATTACTCCTGCATAGGATGTTTTTCCAAAGCAGTTTCTAGACCTGGCGTGGTTCTGTGGTAGAATACCTACCTGACTGCCAAGATGAATGCTTGGGTCCGATTCCTGCTGGACACCTAATTTTCATTTTTTGAATGCGAAGCATTTCTTAGCCAACTTTTGGCACTTTGATTATATCTATCTATCTATCTATCTATCTATCTATCTATCTATCTATCTATCTATCTATCTATCTATCTATCTATCTATCTATCTATCTATCTATCTATCTATCTATCTATCTATCTATCTATCTATCTATCTATCTATCTATCTAGCCGCCTACGTCTGGGTGATCTCGTGATCGCCTCCTTAACTTGGTGTAGACAAAAATTGGCATGGGAGGGTAAGAAGATTTGACGAATATGACTGTCTGGTCATCCCATGAATAACGTGAAAATCCTGTCGCGTACGTCGTCAAACCCTTTCCTCCAGACACGTGTGGCACGTACCCGTTTACCGACGAATAGAAAGACCCGACGAATAGAAAGAATAAAAATTAGGACCCCAGCAGGAATCGAACCCAAACATTCTTGCGTGGCAATCAGGTACTCTACCACAGAGCCATGCTAGGTCTATAAACTGGTTTCGAAAAACATCCTATGCAGGCGTAATGTCCGTGCAACATCAATTGTGGTTGTGTGCTGGCTATCTAATTTTACAAGAAAGCAATGAACAGTACATATGTACTCCTACGATAGAGTCGTCATATCAGATTAGCGCCTGTGGTTCCATTGTCGGCTCCGCTTTTATAGCAGTTTAATAAACATTACATTTGTATTACTGTGATTTAGCAAGCTATATCGAAGCATTGCTCGACCCCGTGGGAATACATTAGGGAAAGTAACATATGCTATTCGCATGACTGCACCATAAACTGCACTCAGCTTCGATAGCGCTCATGTATGTACTCTAGCGTGAGTGCTGACGTTACGTCGCAGCGTAAGTTACCTTTAAACGCCAGTGTTGTGGACGTACCTGGTAAGCCCATGATGTACACACAGCTACTACACTTACAAAAACACGTCGATCCACCTCGTAAGGCTTGGCTGAAAGCCATAAAATACAGCATAGAAGTAGTCGCTGACTGTTTCGGATAAACCCGATTCCCACGAACTAGTGGGACCTGCCGAATTTTGCGCATTCGTCGGGTCAACGGTACCGTTGTCGCTTTTTCTTAACACTCTCGCATTTAAATTACCAATGTCTGTTCACGCCGCTCCTAGGCAGATATGTACTGTGAATCACCCGCGGCGCATACCCGTACAGCACGGCCCGTGGTAAACGTGTCTGGAGGAAAGGGTTTGACGATTACGCGACCCGATTGTCCCGTTATTTATGTCATGGCCAGAGGGTCATATTTGTCAAGCCCTCTTACCCCCCTATGCAATTTTTGGACTACACCAAGTTAAGGAGGCGATCACGACAGCACTAAGACGTAGACGGCTAGATAGATAGATAGATAGATAGATAGATAGATAGATAGATAGATAGATAGATAGATAGATAGATAGATAGATAGATAGATAGATAGATAGATAGATAGATAGATAGATAGATAGATAGATAGATAGTAGATAGATAGATAGATAGATAGATAGATAGATAGATAGATAGATAGATAGATAGATAGATAGATAGATAGATAGATAGATAGATAGGAACCCTGAAATTGCCTTGGCTTCGATAAGAAATGCTTCGCATTTAAAACCAATAGAGTAATCGCAGTGTATTGTTCAAAGTACAAGAATGGAAACTTTTAATTAGTTTTGGCATTAAGTGCCAGAATAATGAATGGACATGACGCCCGACCGTTATAACATTCTTCACATTCCCAAGAACTTCATGCAGTGTATAACCCTTTCAGTCACGGTATGTACATTTGTACACATCAACTTCGGAGTCGCATCACGCACCGCGTGTTTCTTCAAATGGCCTAAAACTTAGTGTCCGCATTCCTGAAGGTTTCCTGAGTGGACAACTAGCGGTTATTTAACTTCATTATGCTGCGATTGCTGCAGATGATCACTTTGCTAGAGACACTACCACGTTCGACGATCGTTCGACGTGCGACGTCCCAAGACTGACGTCAAGAGCATTTTGTTTCTTCGCTCGAAAAGCATACAACCAAAAAACAAACTGTGCATGCACTTTGGGCCTAATAGTTCATTCTTTTTATGCAAGGGTTGAAGCTGACTGATTGCAGAATAATTAGATATTTATTTACACGCTAATTAACATTAATTGCTGAAACTCACACAAAACAACACATTCCTTCATTTTATTTCTTGGAATGTGATACTGAGTGCCTTGAAATCATGCCATGCAAATGTGATGCATTTGCAGACAGTGCATCATAATTCGTGACTGAAAGGGATAATGACATATAACAAGCGCACAGACTTGGTTGCTTTTGGCCTGCAGAATTGTGTAGTATTGTTAAATATGAATTCATTTTCATTAGCTGACTTTTTTATTCGGCTTTTAAACGTGAAAAAATACACAGAGGCTACATTCCTGCTTTGCATTCTGTGGGCGCATATCATTACTTGGGCGAAAACATAGCCTTGATCCTTCTTTTGATTTCAGTATGAAAGCAATAGTGTGCTTTACAACTTTAGGATCGAAAATTGAAGCAGTCGGTATGAATTCTCGTTGAAGGCTTACTCAATGACCAAGGAAATGCGCGACAAAGTGCTGAAAAGTGCTTCACTAGAAGGCCAACTTCGGGCTGTCCAGGAGGCCCGTGAGGCGGCGGAGAGCTCCGGGCTCTCTGTCCCAACGCGGGAGATGCCCTCTGCACCTGGCACCTAGCCGACTGTCCTTCAGGACACCGTTTTGGGCAATAAAGTTTCACCACCACCACCACCACCACCACCACCAAGGCTGCGCAGCACTCACATCCAGACGGACAAGTAGTACACGAGCAACGCGCTGACTCTCATCTGAAGTTTTATTTATAATAACACAAGTTGAAATAATAAATCTAACGAAGCCATCGAACCATGTCAAACAAGCTCCAAACGACATGGAATATTTTGGCCCATGCCGCTTGTTGCAGCCGCTTCCTGTTCGTGCTTTTCTAAATAAAAAATTCGGCAGATCTAACGTACCGTGGAAGTCGATGTTATGCGAAGCATGCGGCGGGAAGGTGACTGTGGCGTAATTTTTTTACTGAGCGAAACATTACCAAATGATGCTAAAGGTTTGTACAAATTTTATACGCACATATATATGCTGAAGAGCCGCATATGTGTTATAAACTAGTTGTTTCAAGTTGGGTAACACTGCCAACGGCAACGTGGGTATTACCAACACCAGAAGCGGTAAGCTGATATGTAGTGCTTATACTTGTCCGTTATCGTGGAGAAAAAACGCAAGTTTCACGAACCCGTGTGCATGAGTGGTAGGGGTTCCTAACAGTTCTTGAACAAGGTCATCATCACTGTGATCAGTGAGCACTAGACGCTGCTCATGACTTGTTATCGGATCCGGTCGCGATCGCGGTGACGGGGGGTCGATGTGTAGTGAAGTATGAGTTATAGTACAGCTGTTAGAAATCGTGGATACCTCGGTCATTTTGTCGACAAATTGTCTGTATATAGAGCCGGCGACATGTCGGAATCTGAAGTCACCCATCGCGTTGGTAAGGTTTAGGCCGTTGAGGCTGGTTAGCCTGGATAGGGCTACGTAAACCAACATTAGTGGATGGCGCTTGCCGTATTCGTAGGCTACCTGGGCGTATGTTACCAGCGTAGCCTAGTCTACAAAGCGGTTGTCAATCAATCTGTCATCATCATCGGTCAGCATGAGGCCATCGCCCAGCCTCGTAAGAAATGAAGAGGACACTGTGTCGTTCTGGCGGACTAAGTGCACTTTACGCCGCGATGATGTGAATATCATACGTAACTTTCGTTAATGTATTCCTACGGGGTCGGCCAATGCTTTAATATAGCTTGCTGAATCATAGCAATACAAATGTAAAGCTTATTAGACTGCTATAAAAGCGAAGCCAACACTGGAATCACGGACGTTAATCTGATATGACGCCTGTATTGTAGGACTACCTATATAGTGTTTATTGCTTTCTTGTAAAATTAAATACCCAGCACGACAACCACAACTGACGTTGCACCGACATTACGCCTGCATAGGCTGTTTTTCCAAACCAGTTTGTAGACCTGGCGTGGCTTTGTGGTAGAATACCTGATTTCCACGCAGAATGCTTCGGTTCGATTCCTGCTTGGATCCTGATTTTTATTCTTTCCATTCGTCGGGTCAACGCTGCCGATGTCGGTTTTTCTTAACGTTCTCGCATTTAAATTACTAATGTCTGTTCTCGCTGTTCCTGGGTAGATATAAACTGTCAATCACCTCTGGTGCATACCCGTACACCGCGGCCTGTGGTAAACGGGTATGTGCCACACGTGTCTGGAGGAAAGGATTTGACGACGCACGCGACACGATTTTCATGTTATTCATGTCATAACAGCACAGTCATATTCGCCAAGTCCTCTCACCCACCCGTGCAAATTTTGGTCTACATCAAGTTAAGGAGACGATCACGAGAGCACCCAGACATAGGCGGCTAGATAGATAGATACACTGATACGTAGATACGTAGATAGAAACGCTCAAAGTGCCAGGGATTCGCTAAGAAATGCTTCGCATTTAAAATGCCGGAAGTCCGCTTCGAATTAACTTCGCAGGACTCTAAATAAAATTGTTTCATTCATTCATTGAAAATGAGCGTGTGTCTTGTGCCCTTCTTGTCCTTCGATTGTATGAGAGTACAGCGCAAACTTGAGTATGTTTAACCACTCATGCTGCTTGGACCTTGGCGTTAACCTTCTGCGAAATCTTGAATTCACCGAGTTTTGCTTCATCGGATAAAAGTGTTATCAACAGCCTCGCTTCTACAGTGCAAACTAAAAGCTATGAGCGCCATTACTTTCCGTATTATGTTTAATAACCTGGGCAAGCATCGGTAAACATCGCACATAAATACCGCCTACAAGTGGCTGTTGCAGCGGCAACCGTTGCGTTATTGAGTGAGAAGCATTCTCGAGAAACAGCCTTGAGTTCGTCAGGCTTTCGTAAGAGCACTTGTACACGTTGCAGAAAATAGGTAACCGATTAAGATTGCAATTAGTTTCGTTAAACCGTAATTGATTGCAGCGGTCAATTACTGCCTCAGAAAAGTAACTGAGCAATTAGAGAAATTTGATCCATTACTTTTGCGTTACTTTCCTTCAAAATTCTATTGCCATGACACAATAATGGAAGCTTATTCAAATTATAACGAATTACTATAACTTGCTTGGCATAGTGAAGGTTGGAGGCTCGCGTGAATGCTGGAAGGCTTTCTGCGGCTTCTATGATTTCACGTTGTTTCATTCACTACTGTGTTTCACGTTGTTAATATTCAACAGTAGTTGTTTTTCAAAATGTTTTTCAAAATTGTCGTCACTGGTTTTTGCACGTTTCCTCGTTAAGAAGTTAGCTGCCACACTGAATAATCTCTCAGTGCATGAGCTGAACGGAAGGGCAGTATTATAGCGTTGGAACACCTTGCGCAGTAGCTCGTAGTGGCGCAGTGCTTCGATGATAGTACCCGTGTCTTTAATGAAGTGTCGCTCTTCGCTGTTGCTGGCGCTCGGGTAGGCTGTTGCTGGTAACCCCAGGCAATAGGTGACAAAACGCTATTTAGGGACCCCCGTCTAACAGCACGGGCGGTCCTTACAGAGCGGTCGCATATTATTTCGGGACGAGACCTGCCGTAGAATACTGGTTACAACTTGATTTTCCAAAAAAATGTAAGAGCAAAAGAAAAGTTTAGGCGTTTCTTGTTTTCTTTTCTTTTGACCCGCAGCACTAATCTTTATTTCATCCAGGTCACTTCCACTTAAAAAAAGATGGTTGATCCCTCCGTCATATATAGGAATCGGAATAACACGAAAGTAATACGTGCCCTTACAGGAATAACTGAATGTTTACTGTACATTGATATAAGAGAGTTTGCACAATGTATATCGATGTCTCGTAGCTATAGCTCCGTTTAACGTGGATGCAACCACTTTGATGATTGGTGGTACATCTCCATCCCGACGACTAACGTCCATGTTAAATTATTACACAAACCCTTGTGGTAGCTGTAGCAGTTAACGATGAAAGCGTCATCAGAGAACGAGGTGTGATAGCCAGAAGGGCGTCGAATATTGGACGCAGAACTTGGTCGCCATCCCGCGGCATGTTAAAATGTGATTGAACACCACAGCCGGACTAGAGGGAAACGCAAAGCGCGTCGTGCAGCCTCGGTAGCCCGGCCGCGATTTTTCTCGGGGCGAGCGTGTGAGCGGGGCACGCGGTGTTACAGCCAGGTGAGGCAGGCGCGCGTCGCAGAGCTATTTTTGGTTTAGATTAGCATGATGCTATGAGCGAGGCCGACGCTTTTACAACGCTTGTGCTAAGTCGCCACCTCGCGGTGTGTTAAGGTATTAACAAAATTGAACTTCTATTGAAAACGCGCCGAATGGGACAGGCGCGTAACGCTTCGCAGGTGCTAATCGCGGAGGCCACAGTAATGACGAATTACTTTACTTTACCGCTCCCAGAGGGCAACATTACCCCGCCGACAGCGAAAGTGGTAGATATAAAAGGCGCGTTTGTATAGCCTCTGTAGTCTCTGACCGCGGCGCAGTGGAAAGCGTGCCCGGCATCTGTTGTTGCGGACCGAGCGGTGGTGGGTTCGATGCCCGTTGACGGAACTTTTCTTTGCCATCTGATCGTGTAAATTTTTTCAACGTCATTGCTGTGTCGGAAATACGTCACTGAAGGCTTGGTGGACCCCGGCATAAAACAATACCGTGTTAAAAAAGTTATTGATTACCGGTAATCAGTTACAAGATAATGTAATTTCTTTACCCAGAACGTTACATTTTCTATAATGTAATTGAACATATTACAAAATTACAAGAAAATATAATTGAATACAAGTGTACGTAATCAATTACTGCAACGCGTTACGTAGAACTCTGCTCATACGTTAAAAGAGCCACCAAGGCGTAGAACCTGCTTACATTTCTAGCTGCTCACAAACACTCCTTCCGGTGAAAATCAAGCTAATTCTGGCACACCGTTCTGCTTGGGCAGAACTGCTGCAGGGCAGATGCCGAAAGCAGCAAGCCTGCTAGTTCTGAAAAGTGCATACCATAAACTTAAACTTGCCCTTTCCCAATGTCATTTTATTTTATCCTTCTTTCTAATGTGTTACGACAGTTCCTTGTTACTCATAGGAGCCATTCGTTTTTTTTTTTTATTTATATGTGCCTTTCGTTGCTCTATAGTAATTGGCGCAGTCGTTACGGGCGACGTACGCACGAAATAAACGCCATGTTTTGTCGTTTGCGCGCACGTGTTTTCGCTTGTGCTTTGCCCGTGCGTGTTGTCGAGCACGAACACCATTATTAACGATTAACGATTTACTACTTGCGCTAAAGGTAGAGCTTACATGATAAGCGGAAGGAGCGCGATAATACGGTACACGAAGGAAAAGATGGACACGGGACGACGCGCTACTAGCAACTGAAATATTTTTATTCAGGAAATACATGTTTATACCGCATGCAATCATATCTAACCCAAAGAGTCGACAAAAAACTAAAAATCTTGTTTACGTTCGAGGGCATCACTGTGTCTTACTTCTTTCCCTGATGCAATACTAATGCCCTTGGCTCATGACAACCCTAACATTTCGTTGCTCACCCGAAGAGGTCTGAGTCATTGGAGTAATAAATCAGCAGACTATTGCTGGCTTATTGCACAACGCGCACGGGGTCGTATCCATGTCCGTCTTATATATAGGTAAGCAGGCTTAGGCAGAGAACAGGTCTCACGGCAAGGTCCCTGAGCAATCAGGCTAAGAGTGGGGATGTCATTGTATAACGCATACAGATGTATTAGCTATGGAAAGAAATGTAAATTAATTTATCAAAAAGTACGGGCGCCATTTCTTACTCTAGCGCCCTGAAGCCACTGCTTCATGCGTTCTACACATATATTATGATGTATCTATGTATGTAAGAAAGTAATAGAGTGCTACTGAACACAACCTATAGGAACAAGCACGTTACAGTCTACTGGTTAGATATTTACGTGACAGATGGTACTCACTGTGTTTTTTTTTTTTTGGCAATGGAAAGCTGCATGCTCTAAACGCCTTAAATCTCAAAATGTGGACATTATAAAGTACATAAAAGAAAAAAATATGCCTATTTTATAGATTTGCAAATATATATGAAACATTTGCATAAATCGATTGTAGTTGTAGATATTTCGAGCATTGTGTAGACTAGTGTTTCCCAAATACCTGTAGTTTTCTAATGAACTTTGAGCACTTGTATAAACAAGTGTTCAAATATGTGAACTTCAAATAGATCAAAAGTACAAAAAAGTTCACCATATCATCTAATGTAAATGCAACGTGTTTACTCTACTATGAAGAAGGGGTCGCTAATGGATTTTTGTGTTTACGTAGTCGTAAATTATGCCTGCGATTATGTTAAACAAATGCAGTCAAGATAGATCTCTTTATTCTGGTTTACATTCAAGGTCTTTGACTCAGTTAACACTTGGTAACGTTTTCGCATATTCAGCGACAAATAATCCTACTTAGAATGTATTGTGATTTCTACGCCTACCTTTGATACATTGCGAATAGCTTATGCGCCGGACATAGCTGATTAGGTCGACAGGAATTTTCGAATCGCGTATATATGTTTACATCGAATCGAGCGTTTTTTGGGTCGTTACAGTTGCTTTAAGAGTACTGACGACTCATGAGATGTTATCGCATTTTTATCTATGTTGTGCAGCAGCAGTTATTATTAACAAACTGGGTCAGCGTATTTGCACGTTGACACTCTGTTTTTAAACTTTATCTGTATTCTTATGTTGATTCCTTAATCTGCGCACGCTGTACAGTCATTGATTTTATTAATGCTATCATTACTGTTGTAACACTTCATAATAGAATAAAATATGTTTATTTTGGACACTGATAAGCACTGGTGCGGACCGATGGCACGGTTTCAATTCGCAATAACTAGTCAAGGCACGAATTGGCTGCGGCACTGCTCGGAGCCCTACTGTATAGCACCTACCCCAGTTATGTGGTGCACGGTTTACAGACGACGCAAAACGATCAAAATAGCGTAGAAAGAAAAAGATCTGAAAAAGTAAAGAAATATATAGTTTAAGAAAGCAGGCAAGAGAGACTAAACGAAAAAGCAGAAAGCCGCTCCTTCACCTAAGATTAATGGCGTCATCACATATGACGTCTAACCAAGTAATAACACTGCCTTGACACCGTGGGAAAATGAGCGACAAAAATACAACGCGCAAACTCCAAGAAGAAGTGAAGGAATTTTTGAAGCTGCCATTGAGGCATTTCATTCTGCTTCCGCGCTGTACGCATATACATTTTATTTCGTTGAAACAGATTCGCGTGTGAAACGCTGGTCTAAGAACACTAGAGCGTAGCTTAGATGTACAGAAAATTCAAAAGTTGTGAAGTCATCAACCGCGCTCGTAAATATGAGGCTCATACAAAAAGTAAGGCCTAAGCACTGGTCATTCGGCGAAAAGTAAGAAAAATATATATTAGGAGCGCGAAACGCCAGAAAAGGCATCTCACGCATGAATTATTTATCAGGAAATGGGGGTCAGCCTTGGCGGCGGGTGTGCTTGGCGGAGGTTGCTCGAGCTTGAAAGTCATTGGCGCCTGAGAATTTTTTTTGCCAACTCTGGTGCGGCCAAGTTTGGTCGAGGCTTCGAAGATAAATGGGTCGCGAATGTCGAAGTCCACCGGAAAGTTATTAGCCCTAGCCAGTCGTCCACAGCGAAAGTTTCGCTGTTAGAGCGGGCAACGCAAACTTGCGATGAAAGCCGTGCCTGCATCGGTAGTGCTTTGCTTGAAGTTTACATGTGAGCTTACAAGTAGCGCCTTCTCGCGTGATTAGCTTGTTTCTTAAGAAGGTGAAAGTGTTAACGTTGTTATCGTCAAGAAACAGTCTGGGTATTTGAGATTTCGCAAGAATGACTTTGTCATAATGGAGCTAGACCAAACATTTTTTTTTTTGAAATAGGAGAAAAAGTAAGAAATCAGCTGGAGATCGTAGCTCTAAATGGATATTTTATTGATTATCATATAAGGTAAGCGTTGGTGCGTCTTCGATCGGTAAGGTTTATCTGTAAAGTGGGTGACATTATTACGAGAGTTGTACCTTGGCTAGATTGCAATGTACATTTGTCATTATCTCTTGACCCCGGCACTGGCCGCTGCGGCTGCATTTTCGATGGAGGCGAAAATGTTTGAGGCCCGTGTGCTTAGATTTATGTGCACGTTAAAGAAACCCAGGTGGTCGAAATTTCCGGAGCCCTCCACTACAGCGTCTCTCATAATCATATCGTGGTTTTGGGTCGTTAAACCCCAGATATTATTATTATTATTATTATTATCTTGACCCCCGGCACGTAGAGTCTTTCAAAAATGTACACAAATGACGTATACGAGGCCGAGAGGGAATACAAGTTGAAACAATGTCATGATACAATTCGAGCGTAAACATTTCATGTAATTTTTGCGGGTGCTCTTGCTCACACGCGTAAAATGTAACCTCCCTGGCAGACTACTACTGAATATTTTGGTCTACACGAAGTTAAGGAGGTGATCACGAGAGCAGTCAGATGTAGGCGGGTAGATAGATAGATAGATAGATAGATAGATAGATAGATAGATAGATAGATAGATAGATAGATAGATAGATAGATAGATAGATAGATAGATAGATAGATAGATAGATAGATAGATAGATAGATAGATAGATAGATAGATAGATAGATAGATAGAAAATGAGTGCGATTCGCTAAGAAATGCTTCGCTTTTAAAATTTTCTTAAATATGTCCCGATTGCGGAAGTTTAATTCGTGTCCTTCAGCGTCAGTCACTGCGTCACCGGGTGCTTCCATTTTTACATGGGTGGAAATATTGGCAAGCGGCTACGACCTACAGGAACTGAAGGGGCCCCGAAAACACATACTCAAAAATGAGGCACACTAGTGAAAGCGTAGAATAAATAGGACTACATCTAGTCTAATGGCAAGACTTGCGCGCATAGTGAACCAAAGCAGCGGACCCCCCCTGCCGCATTCCCCTACACACATTCCACACACCACTCATTTCTCGGAAAAACAGCAACAAATTTCTTCCCAGTATTCAGCGTGTCGCGGCTAATTCAACAGCACCGATGGCATTTAACGCCAAGAACCATAAACATGCGTCACAATGGGTCACAACGATATTTAAGAGAGAGTAAATGGATTGATCGAGATAGTGGTCGTGGTGATTTTGCCACAGGCAGGGTTAGCCTGGCAGACCTGGCCGGCAATTGCTCCACCTGAGCAAACTTTTACATGCAGTATCACCATGCATCATTTAAATCTGTCTCTCGCAGAAAACGTACAACAATGGCAGCCGCTTCCTTGCGAATCATCCGCACCCCTGCCCGAAACGCGATGTCTTCAAAACATACGTAGGGAAATCCTATTTTCTTCATATCCATTGTTATCTCCCTTTCGGAACAAAAGCGCTTACAGGACCAGACGTAGTGATCTGTATTCACAACCTCATTGCACTCAGTGCATAGCGGGAAAGGAGCGGCTCCTAATTAAAAAAATTACACCATCTCCCGCTAAAGGAGACCATTAAGCGATGCGAAGCCGGAGCACTTGCACGATCGCTTTCCGTTGGCGTTCGTTGGGCATGCTACCGACCTCGCGTCGTGGAACGCGAAGAGGAACGCTACGCGCGTCGGGTCTTTCCTCTAGCCTGCCAGTTAATTCTCACAGGGCGAGTGGGGAACGCGGTCGACAGGCGCGCGAGAGGGGGCAGGGTAAGAGAGGAGAGAGAGGGGGAGGGGACGCGCATGCGCTGGCGCTCATCGCGGCGTTGCGCAGGAGAGAATTTCAGCCTGTTGAGCCCACGTTTCAGAGGAGGTACGGTGAGAAGGAGTGGAGAGGGGAAGTGAAGAGAGGGAGGGGGAGTGGATAGGTGGTTTGTGGGGAGGGTTTGCGCATGCGCAGTAAGGGTGGTCACGCCGGTTTGAACTCCGCTATAGATGTTTCGCGTCTACAAACCATGCAGGAGTGTAGGCCGATCGTGTTCTTACTGTATACAGCAGGGTCGTCTTGGCACCACTTTGTCCTCGTGTAGCACATGAATGATGTGAAGTCCATAAAGAGCGGAATTAGTGTCGAATTGTCTCTTTTGGTAGTCGCTGATTCACAAGAGCCCCGACTGTCGGTTGTCTTTAAAGTGCTTCGTTGGCAAGGGCATCTCCTCTTTCGTTGCGGCTGACACCAGCGTGCGAAGGTATGCACTGAAATGTTAGCTTGATGCCTATTTCTGTAGCGTATTTGAGTGATGCTAGCGACTAGCGGCAGACCTTGCCTGTAGGAGTTCCCTATCCGAGAAAGTTGTTGCATTGCCGACTTGGAGTCTGATAGAATTATATCTTGTTGGGTGGGTCATTCTTCAGCCTGCCAAGAACAGCAGCAATAGCTGCACTCTCTGTAAGTGTCGAAGAGACTAGGGGGCCGAAGCGGCCAGACCATGCTGCTCCAATAGATAGATGCGAATATGCCGCAGCACAGCTGTTACTGCCGATCCTGACGGAACAGTCCATGTGTAGCTGAAGAAAATTGGAATACTTCACCTCCAAATTCTCCAGCCCCAGCCAGCTTCAGTAGAAGGTGTCGAGTGTATTGTGATATGAAGATATCTTGAACGTTCTTGGAAGAATGTCCCAAACTCTGCACAATGCTGAATAAACAAAAATAAATGTCAGCCAGAAAGCAAAAAATAATAAAAAAACAACAACGAAGAACTTAGAAAACCTGCGCTCTCTCTTGAAGTATTTGCAATAAACAAAGCAGTTGATTGACGTTTAACAGTGCGAGGGCACCTTTCGTTCCACCGCCTTCCAGTAGGTTTCCCGAAAACTGAGACTGGAACAAATGGCCTTTCTGCCGCTGTGCATTCGATGTACACGTATCTATTTTTCAAACTTACTCGTTAAGAATGCACCATTAAGTAGTGTTTTAATCTAGAGGTTCTCAGCCCCGCTTACATTGTTGTGGAAGAGAGTGGATTGCGTGCGTCATCGTTTGTTAGTCGTGCGAACTTCGAATGCGAAGCTTCAAAGCCTAACCTAACTTTTCCACGCGAAGTTTTCGGTAAACCTCTACCAGACAATCAATCGTGGAACCGCGACGTCTGCGTCGTCCGCTGCACCGCAACCTACGCAAGAAAAAGCGAATCTACAATTTGTTTCATGAAGATTGCGTATCGCATTCGACCAATCGATTACATGACCCAATTTTTCATCAAGCGGCCCACGTCATCGGCTATAGGCTCCGACAAGCTAGATAAGTACTCTTCGCCCACAAGATATTTTCTTTTTGTTTTCGTTTACGGCTTTCTGTCTTTTTCTTTGATCTCCATTCAGGTAGCCTACGTAGTGGGGTTCGACAGTATGAAGTCCGTTCGCTCTCTTTGTAGGTTCGATTTATGTATACTGTTTGCAAGGCCGCTTTTTTCTCGATTCGAAATGTTACATGTTCTTTTCTTCGCTTCGCTCTGGAAAGTGCTGTCACCCACCTAAAGTATTTGCGATTCCTCAATCTTCAACCTACGGAGATTAGATTATGACGACTTATGGGAGAGCCGAACCACCGCAGCCGACAACGGAAGAACATGGTTTTATTCAAGAGAGTGACAGCAACCTGTCTTCTCCGTTTGTCTCCCTAGCCACACTCGGTCATATATATAAGCTTCAAATAACGCACCGTGATTCTACGGGTAGCACATACAGAGAGGACCTCGACGCAGGTGCCATCTCATACCAAGATACGTATGCGAGAGTTCTTGCGGATGTGGTCACAAGTGCTCATTGGATGTACGTCATGAAGTCGTTCTTGTCGCCTCGCAATGCTTCTGAAGTCCAGGTACACGGACGCAGCTTCTCAGCCATCTGTGTCTCCACGCCTATATATCTATTCGAAGATAAGCTGTCTGCGCATAAGCTATTGTGCAGCTTCTAGCGCAAGTGTTCACAGTCAGTGTGGTAAAATTTTGCCTTACCACATCAGATATTAAGTCAATAATAATAATAATAATAATAATAACAATAATGATATCTCGGGTTTTACGTGACAAAACCATGATATAAGTATGAGGTACGCCATGCTGGAAGGCTCCGGAAATTTTGGCCATCTGGTGTTCTTCAACGTACAGTGACATCGGACAGCACACGGGCCTCTATAGCATTTAGCCTCCATCGAAATGCGACCGCTGCGGCCGTGATCGAACCCGCTACCTTCGTATCAGCAGGCGAGCACCGCAACTGCTGCGCCACCACGGCGGACGAGATTTCGACTGAAGTTCTTATACTCTGATATTAAATTCGTGGCGCAATCTCGACGCAATTTTTCGAGCTTACATAACCAACGCTCGATTAACCATTCTCTATGATGTCTGTCGTCCCGCGATTGTCGAGTCGCACAAAATGAGACCAAATATGTAATGTTGCTTAATACAGGTCAACGCATCCCGGTGATCTATCTCATTGACTTAGCGTTCAGGCTGCAAAAACAGCCCTCTAGATTACCTTTTCCTCGTTTTCTTCCTTGAGTTAACGAAGGTCCCAGACAACTTTCGCGAAGCGACAAAAAAAAAAAAGCAACGAAAATCACCCTTGACACCGAGTCCATTTTGACGCCGGCAATTTAATTCTAGAGGCGTTGTTTCAATGAGTGCTTGGCCTCTCCCCAAGAGAACCTTCCCAGCACTGTTGTCGGCATGGAGGTGCAGTGTGTGGCCATGGAGCTGCAGTGGGAGCGTGTCTGAATGTAATAAAGAAGATGGAAAGTCAAAATCACGGCTTTTAATGCCTGTATCGACACTTGGCATCAAAACTGTATTGGTGACCATGTCACAAAATATGTCCGTGCGATTAGTCTGCGCTGCACTGAAAGTATTTGAAGGGCACCTCACCCAGCCTCTGAATATACAGAAAACGAGCGCAATGCTCTCTCCTGGGGTTTCTCTTCTTTCTGGCGCACTTCGTGACGCAGAACAGGGATTCCCGTGATGTCTACATATTACATACTCTTGATTGGTCCATATACGCGATATATCAAATGCCTGTTGTCTGCTGCACTGCTTTGCCATGCAGCCGTCCATCCGTTCTTCTTTGCCTCGCATAACTATCGTGCGCGATCAACTGATTTCACAGCATTTTCAGTATTGGCGACTGCGCAAACACAGATACCAGCGTGTAGCCGACAAGCGCTAAATCTTGTTAGGGTCAACGCTTAGTGCTGACATGGTACACGTGCTTTTAAGAAATAAGTGGCGAGGGGGAGACATGGCCTGTAGGAAGGGTAGCGAATGGGAGGAAGAAACCACTCCCTCGTCTTTGAAAGCGGGGTGCTGAGGGACCCTTTAAAGACAGCAAAGACACAGTCACTATAGGGTCATACCACGCGAAACGTCCCAGCCATTTTGGCGACCGTCTCAAATGTACACGAAAAAGATCGTGCTGATTTATTGGGTTGAAAAGAGTCAATTGCTGGAATATCTCGGAGAGCAAAAAAAATTTTTGTCACGCGGGAGCCATCTGAAATTTCCTCAATATCTTCTGAGTTTTGTTTGGAAGAAAATGTATTCCAAGAGTGTCGTTTCTTACTCAATACTAAGTTTGGTTTACATATTAAACAAATGCGTTTGCGTAAGGTGTTTGAAGCCCAATATTACTGCTGCAATTTGCCTGCCATACACACCTTGCGAAATTTCGTCAGAATGTTCTATGCTTGCATTTTTTCCTATGTAATATTGCGCCGCTATAAATATCTGCGTAAAGGATACTTGCTCTACGGGAAGTACATTCTGCGATAAAAATATTTTCAGACCGCAGTGTTTTCTAAACTTTACTAGGAGAAATAACAAATTTCAAAAATTGTCATTTTGGTGCTCATTGAGGCGCAATTTATACCACGTGCTGCTCCAATACAAACTCAGCTTATACCTAAATCCAAAGTCAATAAGCAGGCATTCTTATAGGGCAAGTTTTATCATTACAATTTTTGTTATAAGGAAGAAAATAATTTTTGTAGTTACCCATGGACGGCTATCATCCCATTTGGTCATACGGCAGCTTCCACGTTGAAGTTCTCCATTGCCGTCAATGGGGAAACTGAAAAATTATGTTCCTCCTTAAAACAAAAAAAATGTAATCGTAAAACTTCCCTATAAGAACTGTATATTTGCTTTCGATGGAGGCATAAAGCTGATTTTTAATTGGAGCACCATGTGGAAAAATGCGTCTCAATGTAGACTAAAATGATGATTTTCTAAAATTCGTGATTTTTTCTTTTAAAATTTATAAATTTTCGCGGTATGAAAATAATTTCCAAACAAGATATACCTTCCGTAAAGTAAGTATTCATTGCTCAGATATTCATACATGGCTCAATAGTGCAATGGATAAAATGCAGACATAACATGGTGAAATTTCTGGAGGAGTATATGGGAGAACAATTGCAGTAATATTATTGACCTCCGAACAGCTTACAAAAACGCTCTTGTTTAATAAGTACACCAAATTTAGTATTGAAACAAGAAACGATACTCTCAGAACAAATTTTCGTAAAAACAACCGTCGGACGTTATTCTGGGAAATTCATATAGCTGCCACAAGGCCAACATTTTTTTTTTCTCTATGAGATATTCAGGCAATTCGCTGTTTTCAATACAGTAAATCAGCACGATTTTTTCCGAATACATCTGAGGTAGGTGCCAAAATGGCTGGGGACGTTTGACATGAAATAACCGTAATAGTATCATCTGCGATGGGCTCATTTATTTATTTCCAGTAGTGAAACAGTAAAGCCAAAGTTTAATTTACATGTTTGAATTGAATAGAGCACGTCGTACAGTACACGCGAAGGTCATGTAGGTAGCGGAATTTCTTTGAAACACAATAAATAAATATCTATATGCGCATAATACCAGCAGGTGCGTTATATCACATAAAAAAGAATTGGTATTTGCAAACTTTGAGATAATTAGCGCGTGTCGCGGCAGTCGGTACCTATGTAACAACTGCAAGGAGTGACTGCCAAGTCAAACTTTACTGCCATGACACTTACTTCTTATACTTACTAACTACAGGGAAGCAGAAATAAAAACGCATTAAACTTGCTCCCATGGCAGTCACTGCCTATTAGTACAATTACTAACACCATAGTAAACTACAATTACCCCACAATAGGTTCACACTCTCATGGTTTTTCTCGGTATGGTGTTTGTTGGTGTCTATTTACGCCCTTTCTGTCGGTGTCACACACCGATGGAAAGGGTTTGCTTTCTTTCACATTATTGAAATTCAAATGTCAAAATAATTACGCCATAGTAATACCAAGTACTGTTCCTTACGCTTTACATAGCTGAATTGTCTTTGGGATTAATTTGGTCGATCCAAATATGCAAATATAACCCAAGGTCAAACTAGTACGTAGATTACAAAGGGCGTGAGGAAGGAGAGGGGACGTATAACGAACAGACAGAAGTTCTGCGAACTCTCAAACTTTTCGCTGTAGTCTTCAAGTAACAATGAAGTCACTAACAACGTTTGATGCTTGCCAATCGCTTGAACTTCCAGGAGGAGCTTCCAACCCCGTATAAACTGCGAATGGGCCGGTCAGGTTGTATTTTGCTCGTTGCAATACCTTCCGTGTCACCCACCTTTTAAAGTCCTGCCTGTATACCGATGATAGCGTTGGTGAAGCGCTCACTCGCCACTTAAGAAACACGAAGAAGCAGAATCTAAACGCATTCTTCGCAATTACAAGTCCACTTTTTATTCGCGTGGGCTTCGGCGCTGCCGACTGTGTGAGTTGGCTCACGTGTGCATGCATTGATTCGATTTACGCACGGGATTTCGCTCAATGCTCTTATTATTGTGCCGTTGTGTTGTTTGCCCTACATCTAATGACAAGTTTCCCTCATAGTTTGTTTCAACGATTTCATTTTATGCGAAGCCCCGTCTGAAGAAGCTATATTTGGACGACGACGACCCGACTGTAGCGCGCTAGCAATTTGTTGAGCTGGGTAACGATCTCTGTGCACGCTTGCACTTGCACACACACCCGCCTTGCATGCGGCGCAGTTAACAGAGCATTATATTTTTCTGGGGTGACCGGAGCACATAAGAGTGGACGGTAACGATGTCTCAAAAAAATCAATTGTTGCAGATCCCTTGGTCGGTACCAATTTTTTTTTTAAACCTCCTTGGTCGGTACACATTGTGTGATGTGTATGACATGCTGCAAATACTATTACAGGCTCTCCTTCTTTATCTATTTTTCTGTATCTGTTTCTATCTTTCTCTCTATATATATTTCTTTCCCCTTCTCGCTATTTCTGTGTTTATTTTTTGTTCTCCCATTTCTTTCTCTCTTGCCTTGTCTTTCTTTGTTTCTCTGTCTTTTTCTCTTTCTTGCTCTTCCTGTCCTGCTGTCTGTTTTTTCCTCTCTCTTCTTCGTGTCTGTGTCGTTCTATACCTTTCCCTATCTTTCGGTGTATTTCTCTGTCTGTCTGTCTTTATTTCTGTCTATCTCTCCCGCTCTGCTTCTTTCTCTTTCTTTGTTTTTCTTCTTCACTCTCTTTCTTTCTCTTTCTTTCTTGCTACCTGCTTTTCTATCTCTTTCTCCGGCTTTCTATCTTTTTATGTCTTTATTCCCTTTATTTCTCTCTATTTTCTCTTTCTATATATCGCTTTCGTTCTTACTCTCTCTCTTTCTATCCTATTTTCTCTGTCTTTCTATATCTTCCTATCTCTCTTCTGTTCTCTCTCTTTCACGTGTTTCACATACTCCACTTCGCCGAGAAGAGTTTTTGTTCAACGCTCACACCTGCTGTGTTCGGTTGTGAGGCTTGCTCGATTCCTGTGGCGCATACCCACCCGTGAACTTTTTGACGACGAAGCACACGTTGCAGATAGCATACCAAGCTTCGCTGTTCAAATAACTTGGCTCACCAAAGACGAGTTATTTTACATACATCTTGGTAACAACGCGCTTCCATAAATGCAAACAAGGGCACACGGCCTGATGCACCAATTCACTGCTTAAACAACTATGACATATGTGAATCGCTAATTGTTGTGAAATGAGAATGCGTGTAAATTGGGGAACTAAATTATTCCTTTTTATCAAGAGAAACGTGCCGTACGTTCTGTCTATTAGTTCATTTTCCTGCTCCGAAATAATGATCTGGCCTTCACATGTGATGGTGCCGAGACTTGAGGAAATGTTTACGGCAAATGAGCTCTGCGGAATTACACAAGGCGGCGTCAGGTTTACGAAAGGGAAATTGTGAGCCACCCGTTCGTAGCACGAAGCCACAAGGAAATAAATACGGATTTCTAAGAAAAAAATCTTCCTAGTTGCCGAAAAATTCGTCCTGGTCCGGGGATAGAACACAGTACCAACGCCTTTCTGGGGCGGTCGCTCAACGAATTGAGCTAACCAGAAGGTCAGCAGTTGGCACCACGAGGGCGAATTGACAACTCGAAGCCTGTGGACACAGAATATTGCAAATGAGTTCTGCTGAATCTCGCAAGGCGGCGGGAGTGTCAAGAAACGTTGCTAGCCTTCTGATTAGTTCTTTCGTTTAAGTGACCGCCGCGGAAAGGCGTTAGTCCCGGGTTCGATTGCCGGACCAGTACGAATATTCCGGCAAGTAAGAACATTTCTTTCTGAGAAATCCGTATGGATTTCCTTGATGCTTCGTGCTACGAACGGGTGGTTTTCGATTGCCGTTTCGTGACAATGTGTAGGAGGCCAGAATGAAAAACATTGCACGAATAAGCAAGATAAGGGTCTCGTCAATGCCTTGGCCCACTAAATCGAGCCTTTCAGACCCATCAAAGAAGTTAAATAAAAAAAGCCCGTTTGTCTACAAAATTTTTAATTTATTATATATCCTACAACCGAAAAAAAAACAACTCTGTAATCAAACTAGTAAAACAGATCAAGTAACTAAACATGGCAGATATCTTTCCATGATTATGCTTAATTTTAAACGTCTTATGCCTTCCTCTATTTTTATATCTATGTATTTGCATGGTGCATTTCTTATTGCTGCTTCAGTTTGGAGCAATTTATTAGCTTTATATTGGGATTAAAGCTATGTGAGCAGACATAAATCAACAAGTACAAGCTCACAACTAGTTGACAGCAATTTGATTAATCGAAAATGCATGGAACAGCTGTTGCAGTGTTCGACATGTGCCATACTGAGATCGCGCTAGCATACAAGGGACTTCCACTTCGTCATTCGGTCAAAAGCTGATGATGTATTGTTCGAGTAACCTTTGCGACATATATTTCTAATTTTTGGCGAGCCGGCGTCTCATAGCGCCCTAAACACGAGTTCTAGCTTGCAAGTTTTCGCGCATCGAATAAGCACAGGAACGCAGGAGAGCAACGTCGCGTCTTCTACTTGTAGCATTATTTACCTCGTTATTTGTCAGCAAAGTCTTACTACCCAGGCTGTTCTGAAGGCGGGCTATTCCTCCAAACATGTGCTTAATTCATTGCTACCGGTATTGCCGACGCTTCGAACTACCTCCTTCTGCAGACTATTACATGTACTGTCGTGTTGTTTGCACGTGTACCACTTGCAACAAAGTACCAGTTCTCTATGCAGTGACTTTTTATTTCACTCGAACGACTGCTCTCAGTTATCTCCGATCTACGAAGAGCGTTCTAGAAAGACAATATAAACAAATACCTGCATGGACATCTCATTTATCACGAAGCTCGTTCAGGAAGATCGATTTTTCAGTTCGCAACCTTTCAATTGGGTCTGGACTAATATAACCACGGGCACTTTTACCGCCTACAGCCCATGCCTCAGTTTTTTTAGGGGCGAAGCTCCTTATGCCGTGGGTCTGTCCATCCTCCGTTTGTTTGTTTGTTTGTTTGTTTGTTTGTTTGTTTGTTTGTTTGTTTGTTTGTTTGTTTGTAGTACCCACCTCTAGTTCATGAGAAGCGCGCGTTCTGGTATGCAGTAGAAGAAGACGACGTTGACGAGTGAGACTCTCGTGCGTGTTCGCCTGTGTGGCGTTCTTTCTTCTTTACTACGTCTCGTGTTTTCAACGACGCCCGAAGACAACATTTCAGAAGTAACGCACCATGAGGCTCCCTCTTGGCGCGCTTTCTCTTTCGCTTGGAGTAGCCGGATGGAAGACAAGGCTACATAGACCCACCCACGAGATAGCCGTTAACATTGCAGTGGTCGAACGTCTTGGCGAAAGATTGCCGTTCCCTTATGCTTTCTTTAGTTGTTGTTGCCTTCTGTAGTTTCTCGCCTACCATGTAAGCCTAGCTGGTTTTATGTCAAGCTTGTAGACGATGTAGAACGAGACCCGATACTTACTGCGGTGGGCGTTCTCTGTCTTACCGGTGCGTGGAACACCAAAAGACCGTATATCAAAGGATACGTTCTAGTCGTGTGCATCGATGATACAGAGCGTCCTGCAGGTGGTGTGGCCATATACGTCAAACAAACAGAAAATGCAGAAGATCTTAATCTACTACCAACGACGCAGAGCCACAACGGTGAATATGCTGCCATCGATTTTGAGAGATGCATCATCATGACCATGTACCTTGCACCCAATTTGTCAAGTGGGAATATCAGGACATTCATTGACACGGCATTGTGTAATTATGACAAGTACAAGAACAGACCATTTGTGTTAGTTGGTGACAAGAATGTCGATATTACCGAAAAGAACAATGAGTGGTTAATGCAACGTATGGCAGCCAAATATGCTCTCACGTGCATGTCCTTTGATCATGTGAAACCAATGACCATCTGAGGGACGTGTATAGATCTGGTATTTTCAAATTTCCAATTGCAACCCGTACAGGAACCGCTATCCCTTCATTTCACGGACCATAAAGCCGTGATAATGGACAACGCAAGCCAAGCATCATCTAATTAGGAAAAATAAAAGTTTGATGTTTGTAATATACACACAGTGTTTGTCACTCTTTATATGATGACTGATGGGGCATTACACGGAAGATTCACGGTTTACCGATGATTCCCTCCGGAGCTTCGCCCCACTCATCATCATTCACCACGTGGATATGCTGTGATTTTTTATCTCCTTAGAGCCGGACGTACCCGTTATCTCGCTTCTGAATGAAATGAAGGAAATATTCACGCTCGCATCGGTAATGAGGCGAGCCAAGATTAAGCTATTTTGCCACATCACTATATAACGGGACAGTCCAGCAGTGCAGCGTTTTATCTCACGTGTATTCGTAATCTTGTCATTTGTGCACTCTCTGGGTCTTAACGAAATTCTGAAGTATTATTCCTGGCGTGATTAAATGCAGCAGCGTACATGACTGACGACAGATGACGTCAAGCTTTATTTGATTTTTACATTTCAGTCTAGTTATCCTCTCCGTCTCACCCGAAATGCTGCGTGAATTGGTATTATTCTCACATACAATATTTCCAAGCGTCCCTGCGGATTAATGTGGCATCAGCAGTCCAGGATAATCTGCTATAATGACCCTATTTCAGGGCGGGATAGTTCCATAATAAGGGACATCATCAAAGAGCATGTCTAAGTGCCAAGGAAAAGGTTGACTTTTCGGTTGTGAGCAATGTGAAACAACAGGAACTTCGGGAAAGTTTTGTTACACCGTGTGTTCAAAGTTGGGATTTATGGTTTTGTTACAATTCAGCCCTGAGAAGAACATGAAAACCACCTTTACAAATAAGTTATGTATACAGGGGGACACAAAGTGAGACAATAATTGTCGCTGTCAGCCGCCCAACTTACTAAGATTGAATAATGAACTTTTTACTGAGTGCAGCAAGCGGGAATATTTGTATTGAAAAGCTGGAGGCAGTCGCGTTTCTACATAATTCCACTTGGAAGGATTCTTCTAGCATGTCTGTGCCGCTAGATATCCCGCTGCAAAGTTTAATCGCGATTTGCTTGGTTACGCATGCAAGACAGTGAGCACTGGCGCCAAGCTCCATCCCGGTGTGCCCTGGTAGTTGCGTGCGGCGTTTAATCTGACAACGGGTCGAAGGCATAGGCAAAGATGATAACGGTTACCCTTTTGCTACCAGCTGGCGACAGCAAGCAATGACTGTTCGTCACGTCAGGGAGGAGCATTGCGGCGATCCTCACCGTCTTGTATGTGTAGTCATGCAAACCGCAATTAAACTTTACAGCGGGATATCTCGGGGCACAGACATACTAGAAGAATTCTTCCAAGTGGAACTGTGTAGAAACGCGACTGCCTCCAACTTTCAATACAAATATGCCCGCTTGCTGCACTCATCAAAAAGTTCATTATTCAATCTTAGTTAATTATGCGGCTGACAGAGATAACTATTGTCTCACTTTGTGTCCCCCTGGATACATAACTTCTTTGCAAAGGTGGTTTTCACGTTGTCCTCAGGGCTGAATTGTAACAAAACCATAAAGCTTAACTTTGCAACACCCGGCATATGATTATCCATGGAGTCAGATCAACTCATCAACTGAATCTAGTCGGATCAGCTTAACTAGATATATCATTTTGATACAGGTGACATTTGTGATGCTACTGATTCTGGGAACAAACTGCAACAAGGGTTTTTAAATGCGAAGCATTTCTTAGCGAACCTTTGGCACTTTAAGTTAACATTTAAAGGCCAGTGTTGTCGACGTGCCTGGTAGTACCACGATGTGCACACAGCTCTACACTTGCGAAAACACGTCGATCCACCTCGTAACGCTTGGCTCAAAGCCATAAAATACAGCATAGAAATACTCGCTGACTGCTTCGCATGAACCCGATTCCCACAACGCGTGGTATCTGCCAATTTTTTTTTTATTCCATGATGCCGTTCAACCCAGCGATTATCCTTTCTACGCCATCTCCTTTTGTCAGCAAAATTGTCTTTGCTTGTTATGTCACGTCACACGTCCTTAACAATCTGCTGAACCTTAGCACACTTGCCGAGAAGCGTGTTATTCAAAAAAGCTACAATGATCGATGCTCCTTGGTTTGAATTTTCTAGGCAGCACTTAGTAGGTGTACATAGATCTTATAAAGTTTTGTTACTAAAACAAAACCGGCAAGGAAACTATTGAACTTAATTAAAACAGGCATGTACGCCACTAATCATCATTAAGGGCATCTCGAGTATCACCAACCGATCGTGTCTGACAATGGAAAGTGATATTAGTGCGATATTCATGTAAATGTTGTGTAACAATATAGATAATCAATAATATAATGCATATATTGTAAGGATAGACAAATGCAGTGGTGTATATCAGATATGCCGAGCTGTGGACGATATCGATGAGCACCTGTGGATTGATTTTTGCGTTTCTTCGCTTTAATAACAAGGGGATATTTCACGATCTGCCTAGCATGGCTGTACCTCCGTAGACGTTGCTACGTTTTCAACGTAACAAATCTCCGGCATCTGCTACATAAGGAGGACTTGAAGACGACAAGATAAAACTGTGGGATGAGCACCACCTTAGTACTATTTATTTTACTTGTACTACGCTGGAGTTCATGGAAGAGAGAGAAAGGTAGAGGAAAGAGCGGGAGCCTAACCAGGGAAAAACTTTGGCTGGCTACCCTGTACATGCGAAGGGGAACAGGGGTGCCGAAGAACGAAAGAGCAGAGGGTCTATAACGACACTAAAAAGTCATGACAATAGCATGAAAGGGAATCGCAATAACTAGTTACTTGTCTCTCAAAATTTCCCCAGCGTATATAAATAGCCAACGCTGGGTGGCTATATCTACAACGTGAAAAAAAAACCACACCGCAATCAGAGACGGGCGCATTGTTTCACGAATTCCTTCACTTGTTTTCAGCTCACGCCGCACTTTTTCCCGCACGTGGTCACAAAATTCGGGATGGTAAAAACATGGGAAAGACAAGGCAACGGAGCTATCACAGATTTCGCTTCAAGTTCATTTCCTTTGTGTGAGCGTTCGCAATTGCCTCAGGCGGCGGCTATAAACTGCTAATGTGAACCCAAAAAACGGCGTCCACTTTGAGGGCCTGAAATGTGCATTCGTCACGCAGTGCAAGGGCGCAACGTGTTTGTCCAGAGACCCAGAAAAAAAAATATGCTTCTCTGTATTTTCCGCCATAAATGTTGTCGTTGGTTCGTATTAACAGAATTTTTTTTGTCAAGAAAAAGAGTCATGCTCCTAAAACGACCCTACGGCACGGCACGTGCGGTTTAATGGTGTCATTTACCGACACAATGCATCGTAATTTAGGCGACAGCATCTTTTTATGACTTAGCTCGTTCATCGAGACCCCCCCCCCCCTATCTGATATTGCTGCTAATAAACATTTCTCCTTGCAGAAAAGATGCAACCAAAAAAATTTAAAAGAAATGGATGCTACCATGGACGCTATCTTTCGGGGAAATGTACCTGTGCGGGATATACTGAGGGGAAAATGGCAACGGGCAACCGTCCTTCCTAGGAACTGGTTGGCTTGTGTTTTCTTTGTTCGTCAATTCACGAGTGAACTGCAGTTGCATAAGAATTTTTATCGCGCAACAACATTCCGGTGCCCTAGTTGAGCGGCAGAGGCTTACTAGGAATCGCATATTGTCCTTGACCGTTTTAAACAAAGCACTTTGTTCACAAGTCGGTTTCGTTATGACGACGAGGTTAAGGAACGGAACGCTCTTGTGTTTTATTAGGAGTGAAAAGTTCTTGCTTCTTTGATGGTAATTACCTTTAATGACCTGTACAGTTCGTATCATATTTTTATTTATTTATACTGTCGATCCCATCAGAGATATTTACAGGAAGGGCATATTGAATTGTTACAATGCAACAATACAAATAGTAAAAATTCAATTACACATAAAGAAAGTATTGGCAGATTAACAAAGGCAGACGAGAGGACCTAATAGTACATCATAATAATAGTACATCCCAGGGCTGGGCAAAGATACTTTAAAATTGTATCGCGATAGGATACAAGATACTCAGGCAAGAAGTATTGGAGATACAGATACAAATACTGCCGCAATAATTGTATCCGATACGATACTCGGCAATTGTATCTTAAGATACTTCGATACATTCTCAAATTTGTTGTTATAGATCCATATAATGTAGCAGCAAGCGCCTATGCACGAAAATGTCTGCTTGAAAATTTCTTACTTGTGACTTATTTTGTTTCATTTGAAGGAAATGCCTGTTAGTATCTCAAAAGTTTGTGCCTTCTTGCTCAAAGTACATTAGTTTCCTTCTCCAAAACAACTTATTGGGGTTTGTTTTAGCTTCTCCACAGGACAACTCTTTATACTGTTCGCTGACAGCGGTCCTTGCTTGTCATTCGTGAATTGATGGGAGTCGCTGCTCAGCTCGCCGACCAGCTAGCGGGGTGCCATATAATCACAATATCTTCAATAACGAGCCTTCGCGTGACAGCGCAAATACCGGTGTGGACTCATAACTTTCCCTAAAAGACAGTTTGCGTAATAACGTATATCCGGACAGGTGTAAAGCAGCAACAACGCTGGTAGCGTTTTTTTTTTCTTGGGGGGGGGGGGGGGCTGAGGGGGTGAGGAGCTTGTTGTATTCTAGGGGTTTGAGAGCTTTTGCTAGCAGCCCGGCTCGCACACATGACCGTCTTCGTCCCATTTGTTTTTATTTTCTTAATAAGTATGTTCGTGAGCTACAGCAGACGTGACTGGTCTGAAGCATTCCTTTCGTGAGGAACATGTGATCATCATGTGCTGAAACATAACCGTGCACCAAAAACTCTATATTTCAGAATCCGCATCCAGATTTCACTCGTTGTGTACATCGGTGTCGATGTTTCTCGAATCCTGACTACAAATCCCCTTCAAAATAGCCTATATATGATATATGGGAAAGGCTTCCTTTCAAATGGCAACTTCATTTTGTTCAAACTCTCTCCGACCCACGCTCCCACCATCTTCACTGTCCCAGCCCTTGGAACTAAATTTCGCGACTGCGGCCCGCTGGCTATAAGCTGAGTTTGAGACCCCTGGCGTATACATTGATGACGTAAAACTGCAATATATTTTTTGATATTATACTTATCTGCTGACGTAAAAGATTCCTAATTGATATACTCACTCACGTGCAATTTTTTAGCAACTTTTCTTCAACGAGAGAACATGTGCAACACAGAAACGTCTCCCACGTATTGTATAGTTGCACAAAGCGTCGCAGGGCACCACCGCTATTCGCGCTATTATCGCTTATAGCTGCCATTGCGTGGCGATTAGTAATACAAAAAATATTTAAGAAGGCCTAAAACAGGAAAACTTATATAAGTAAAATAGAGAGGTGGTTCTGTATCAAACGTTCACATTGAATGAGTACAAAAACGCAATACAGACAGCGCCCTTAATAGCTACGAGCATGAAGTATCGTCAACTTACCTTTTGAGACAATAGAAAATTCAGTGCCTATGAAAAATTGACTTAAACGGCTCGTTGGGACGCTCATGAGTAAAACGGAGAATTCAGTAAAACAACGCTTCTTAAATCCCCTTCCTAACATTTTTAACACGGCTCCTAATAATTTCCATTATCATAATGCAAACTCAATTTCGCTGTTTTCCTAAGCGGTAAGCAGAATGTTTTCTACTGTATACTCAAGGCACACCCACATAATTATATATTTGTTTTCAAAATGCCTTGGCAACGTGTAAGTGTGTAAGCAGTAGTAGAAATAAAGCAGATATCTTATTTTGGGAGCGCGTTATAAAAGACATGCTGCAGCGACCAGACCGGAGAATCAGTACAGACCTAGGTAATCTATTGGATGCAGAATGACAGCTAAGAAAGCACGTGTGCTAATAATCAAAGTGTGATTTCATACATTCTTTGAGTAAATATAACAGGAAGGGAAAAATACGGTACGCCAAGATATTTTCTCTTAGAGAAACGCTTGCTCTATTACATAGAGTATCAGTACCAGTAGTGCTAAAGTTGTTAGAATCATATTTTCATATAAGTTTATTCATTCCATGCAAGTCAAACTTACATCCACGAGATTTTTCAAATCGCTGATATGTAAAATCCACGAGACGAAAAGCAACCCCGTTCTTGCACGATATCACATTTCGTTACTAAGCAAGACGCAAGGTAGTCTTCAATAACGACACTGTAGCAATATCAGAATTTGCGCGATAGACGCCTCACGCAGTGGAGTACGCGGCGCAGGACAGTGGCTAAGAGCAAGTGTCGCGGCATTGGCCCAACTAAAAAGAAAAAAAAATCGAGAAAACAAAAGGTACGTAGGCTCGGCGTACACGACCATGCGCTTGGCTTCCTCATATTCTCCCCTCACTGGGGGAATCTGGCGGAAAAAAAATATTGCGTCACTGCCCTTATAATTATTCAGATGGCCTAGTGGCGCCAGTACCAGCTTGAGAAGCGGAGCTTGGCCAGCGATTATTGTTTTTTTACGGTTGTGTTGCGACAGAAGTATCTTGTATCTTAAGATACACGATACATTATGGAATGTATCGGAAATACAGATACAAGATACCCATAAAGTATCTAAGATAGTATCTAAGATACATGTATCTTCGATACTGCCCAGCACTGGTACATCCTAATACAGAAAAATAAAAGGTGATCAAGGAGGCATACAAAGGGAAAACTGGAGAAAAAAATACACCGATGTAAAAATGGTGAAAATAAACGAAGTTACAGTGTGTGGGATAACAGAGTTAAGCGTACAGTATAACAGTAAAAAAATAGTGATCAAAGAGGCATACAAAGGGAAAACTGGGGCAAAAAATATACTCATGCAAAAAAAAATATACAGGAGTAATGGTGATACAGGTCGCATATAACTGCGCAGCATGTAGCTGATTTTCAAGCAATGTTAAGAAGGAAGATCATATAAACTGGGGCTGTTCTATGAAATATTGATTCTTTATTTTTTTTCCTACCTTGTTTATCATACTATATTAAGTGTTCGTTTAGCCTTTGATAATGCCCTTTCTTCGATACAACCATTTCCCCTGTCCAGTTTTATGCAGCTGAAACTTTACTGTCAGCAGCTCGGATTTCGTCAACAACCAAATTTATGTCACCGATTATCGTGTTTCGTAATTGAGCGCGTTGAAGGAATGTAGGAAAGTTTTTAGAACTACATTTCGCGTCTATATTTTGGAAGCAAATGGATTCACAATTATATGAAGTGCAGAGAAGCCATAACTCCGAATTACAAGCGCGCATACACCGGCCGTGCTAATGCAGAATTTGTTGTCTCACACGCTTCATCGCAATATTAGTATTAATATTAATATCGCGAGTTCGCGAAACCATTTGGAGACCACCCCTTCGGCTTAGCTTGTACGGAGTGCGAAGCGATGTGTTGCCTGCAATCACCACACGCTTTATCCCACCGTTACATCACTTTCAGTTATCGGAAGAGGTTTCTAATGGCAGACAAATTTGTCGTAGAGATGGGGGAGGTGCGACACCGGACGTCAACAGAAGAGCAATTATTTCAATGAAGACACGTTTTACTCTTGTGTTGTCACTGGTACTCGTGGAAGGTATCAACCGTGATTTAAAGATATCACTCACGTGTGAACTATTGCTCAGTTGCTACGCCATATGGATTATTTTGGCTACTCAAAACAGGCTAAAATAGTTTGGAATAACGTGGACTTGTCGGAAGGCTGTGAGGTGTAAATAGTCGCTTAAGCCTCAGTCTATAACAAGTGTGTCGCTCGAAAGAAACGAATATACTAAAACGAGATCCCGGTGCCTAAATTCAGTGCACACTTTTTAATTTCCGAAAGTGTTGTAATTCTTAGCCAAAATGACGATTATGTGCCCAAAAGACTTTATGCCGGCATTTGTTGCGAGGAGCGTCAACCGAGCACGTGTCATTCGCAACAGAGATGATTAAAAAGCACTCAGTGATACGAGAAAACGAATACATCCATCCTTCAAAAGCTGAATTTTTTCCCATGCACGCACCTCAATGGTAGGCCTTCAATAGCATACGCACGCTGAAATGACGTGGAAAGCCACGAAGCTAGCCTGTTTTCCGAGATGTTTTCCCAAAACAGCTGAAGCGAGAGAGAGGAACGAAGAGGAAAGGCAGGGAGGTTAACCAAATTTTGTCACGGTTGGCTACCCTACATCGGGATGAGGGAAAGGGGCAATAACAGATAAGATCGAGAATAAAAAACGAGTATAGGAAAAAGAAGAACAGGTAGCAAACAGGTGAACACAACACAAACGAGAACCAGGGTCACGTCTTCGTGCCAAACAATCTGCAAAAGGCGAAGCGCGACTCAGTTTCTGGTTTGCTAGGGAAGGGCCAATAGTAAATCTCTCATGCTATCAAGTTCTTTCTTTGCATCCGTGCAACACATTCACGTCTTCCAAGTGCCTCTGTTATTAGTCTGGCGTCTGGGCACATTTGTTGGCGACGCTT
>NW_023614743.1:0-16287 GCF_013339695.2 Rhipicephalus sanguineus
CGCCTTCTCAATTGCTAGCCTATAGCTTCGGTTCTGTGCATGCCTCAACCGTGCCGTAAGGAAACGACGACTGTGCGCGTACACTTACCGTTTCAAACTATCCTAGAATGTCTACTGCAAGCACAGTTGTTAAGTGCCCACTAAGCCATATATCTTCCTTTTGCGAATAGCGAAGGACGTGCCGGTAAGCAACACGGCTTCGTAACGGATGGGCCTTTAAAACACCCGCTCTTTACGCGATTCCACTTTTGGACGCCTGGCGCGATTTAACGCTTCTGCCCACGCAATATCATATGCGCCAAGGAGACTCCTTCCACTACATGACATCATATAGTGTTTTTTTTTTTTTTTTTCCGAGCAGTTTTAAGCAGTAGCTCTGTGGTAGAACACCTACATGCCACGCAGGCGGCCTGGGTTCGATTCTCACTCGAAGATTTTTCTTATTTATTTTACTTGCGTCTATCTCGATTTTCGGTCAGGACAAGATGGTGATTTTTTTCCCTCAACGAACGACGCCGACACCGAATTTCTGCGAAACGAGCTCTTTAACGCTATCGCGTTAAAATAGGAATGAGTATTGCGCGCACACGCCAAGCTTCGGTTGCCCCCATTTTCCCGAGAGCAAGGGCTTCTGAATTCGCCTTATGCCAGCATGTTGTAGAGTTACACCAGATATGACCCTAATGGTTACTATAGCGTTACTTCGCATAACAATCCAATTTGTTGCTATCACATTCATTGTTTCGCCCTTGCGGCGAAACTGTGACTTTTTTTGTCTTCTAACTTTTTTTACTGTGTGTTCAAAGGGTACATGGGATGTTTGGGCAGGTAACCAGGGCTTAAAGTGAGGAGGGGCCAGGGGGGGCATACCCCCCCTCTATTTTTTAAGGAGGGGCCCGGCCCCCCCCCCCCCCCCCTAGGCAGTCCGACGGTGGCACTGCGGCAACCATTTCACAAGTGCTGGAGTAGAATTTTTCGGCAGTAGTGCTTTGTGCGGTGAAATTATGCTTCGCAATTTTTCGAACAATGATTTAATCGCGAATGTTTGTTTGACGGGGTGTCAGCAAAACAGAAGAAAACAGTTATCGTCGTACTGCTGAATGCAATTCACTGAGACGCTGAACACCACGGGCAACGCCTCCTGAAACCACGGGTCACCACCTCGTTCGACGGAGCGTCTTGGCAATACTGTTTCACGAGGCACCTGAGTGTGAAGCTACCTGCTCGTGAATCAGTAATGGTTCACGTTTGTCTGTTTAGTTTGCCACTCAATTTTCATTCTTTTAGTTGTGCATGACAAGTCTGCTGTAAATGCAAAAACGCATGCATTTTGCCTACTTTATTAGGCTAGTGGTAGTGAAAATAAAATATAGCATTGTCGTGCCTGAGGCTCTTAATCCGAGTCAACTTATGTTACTTACTTTGAGCTCACATATCTTTAAGCGTTATTTTCTGAAAAATCGTTCCCAAAATAATTTAATTTAATGCTTGAGTGGATTGACACGTTGAATAAATGCCCGAAATACATTCGGAATAATATATGTATTTGTATAGCATTCGTAAGCATTTGTTCAGTTCTACAGACAGTTGGCTTCACTGACTGTGATCATCGCAAACACCTCTCTTAACGCTTAATCCATAACATATATATACACAGTAGAATCTCGTTAATACAATTCTGCACAATACGTTTTTTTTTCAGCCTAATATGTTTTTGTTTTTATTCCCGGCCAACATCCTCTTTGAATAATGCATTTTCATCCCGTTTAATACGATCACATTTTTGCCCAAAATTGGATAATACGACCGCGAAAGCGATCTTGACCGATATATCTAGAAATACTGCGTTTTTTCTTCGGTATGACAGCTTTCACAGCGTTCCAACACCCCACGATCTGCGCGTTGCAGAGCCAGAGCAGCATTGGTTTTTGCGGCGAAAAGATTGCTGCTACTTTTCTTCTATATATATATATTATATATATATATATATATATATATATTTATATCATATATATATATATCTATATATATAATATATATATAATATTATAATAATATATATTATAAGCCGCTTTATGATACCTCCCCCCCCCCCCCCCTCCAATGAAGGAGACTTTAAGCCCTGCAGGTAACCAAGTCCCCAGCCCCCGGGCGATGGGGCACATAGTCACAATGGCAATGCCAGACCTATTTCCCTTTAAACAAACTACGTTGAGTTGCCCTTGTGCTGCTGACGTGCTTCACGCTTCGGTTGTTACTCTTTCTTTCCTCTGTCTCTCCTTGCTACGTCGCGTCCCTCAGAAATCTGTCATCTCATCCATAGCCTGGTTCCTGTGCTTTTAAATACTTAATAATTGTTGGAGTGTACGTCCCAAAACCACCACTATAATGATTACGAAGGACGCCGAAGTGGAGGACTCCGGGAATTTCGGCCGGCCTCCTGGGTTTTTTAACGGGCACCTAAATCTAAGCACACGGCTTCTAGCATTTCGGGTTTCTGTATTTTCGTATTAACGTTCACTAGTGTGACTTCAAACCGCCGCTGCACCTGCCATACTGACTCCAGCGGCAGTTATATATTGCTGCTAGGCTAATGAGTCAAGTATTCAATTCCCGACAGCCACATAATGGTAGAGCGCGTATGTTTGTTGTCTAGAACGTGTAAGAAAACCAACGGGACTGAAAGCACTCCGCTATGCACGGCGTTCCTCACGTGTTACAACGCAAAAATACGTTAATGACGAGAACTATAACCGACAATACTGCCAATGAAAACACTCCTGGGCTTAAATGTGCATATATACCCCATAAAGAGGACGGGGGGATGACCGCCGCCGTAGGACAGTGGTAGAGCATCGGACACGTTATTCGAAGGTCGCAGGTTCGGTCCCTGCCGGCGGCAAGTTATCTTTCCGTCCACTTTACTTTGTTCACATTTGTATCCCTATTATTGCAAATAACACCCCCTATACTTTCCTTGGCATTATCATCTGCTAGTTCTGATTAATATTTTGTCTAACGAGGAAAAAACGAGCCCTTAAAAGTCACCTTCTTTCCTTCACGTAGAATACGTGTTACTTCAGCATTATTGTAGATAGATAGATAGATAGATAGATAGATAGATAGAAATGCAGATATACAGTGACGCAGGTTGTCGAGCGCCATGCACAAGTTTTGGAAACGAATTGCTGCTAATTTCCTAAAAAAAGAAGCTCACAGGGTCCCTTATGCATTCGCCAAAGAGGACTCGAAGGCTAAAGTCGTCGTCTTCTTCTTCTTCTCGGTCGATGTATTGATCCTCCCTCGCCCCGTTCCGAAAGCGTTCTGCACTTAGCGTGGTTTAGCACAGCCTCCAGATCGGAGGCATTGCGAACTTTCTGCACTTCACCTGGTTTTGGACTGCCTCCGTGATCGGCCCACCTTTGACCGAGCGGCGATGTCATGTGATGACGTCATCATGCGACGTCAGCGATTTCGGGGATCTGTGACGTCATGTGGTGACGTCATCACAAGATTGTATTTTGCATCACACATGTTGACGCCGACGGTCAATTTTCGCGCTTTATGAGGCATATCTAAAGCGTTAAAAGTCGGGTGTCTTTTCAGCCTATGTTACGTTCGAGCAATGTCGACGCACCTGAGCTTCGGTAGCCCTGTAGGTGCTATAGAATGCGAGTTCGATTCAAGGCCAGGGGCGTAGCCAGAAATTCTTTTTCGGAGGGGGGGGGGCACCTCCTTGATCTGATGTGGGGGTCGGGCAGGCAGACGTGATCGAGTGTCATTTTGAGCTCTGTATGCCATGGCAAAAAAAAAAAATCGGGGAGGGGCACGGGCCCGGTGTCCCCCCCCCCCCCCCCCCCCCCCCCCGGCTACGCCCCTGTACAAGGCAAACGTGTCTTTATGTGGGCGAAATGCAAAAGCAACCCGTGTGCTTAGACTTAAGTTGACGAGCCCCAGGATGCAAAAAACATTATTCCGGCGTCATTCCCACCACGGCGTGCCACAATAACTTCGTGGTTTTGGCACGCAAAACAACCCCATAAGTTAAGCAACTTACGCGCACTCGTTTCCCACACGGCTTGCTGTGTGCCAAGTGACGCGGCGTTTGACAACGTGCGTATCTATATAGTACCCAAGAAGCGACACAAACCACAAACAGCACCTCTTAACCTGCACGAGCCAAGAGCCCCCCCCCCCCCCCCCCCCCCCCCCCCACACACACACACACAAGATAACGCGTTGACTCGGTAAACACCTCGAGCGCAATCTTAGCTCACCGCTTTTTGCACGCCACGTGCGAAGCACGGCTGCTGTTTGTCCTTTCGAAGAATTCTTCCGTTTTGCCTGGACAGAACGACGGTTTCAGATGCAGAAAATCAGGCAGCACTTTACACTGCGTAACACTCGAAGGCCGTGGCAACGCATCAATTTATACAGTCGGGGACCACGCTTGCAAGCCATAACAACCGCAGTGTACACGAGACACCTATTCAATTACCTCGACGATCTCAGTCGTTGTCTCTCGCCACCTGAAGCTTCCCAGTACCTCAGGCGGTGTTGCATTGCTTCCGGGATCGGCCCACCTTTGACCAAGCGTCGATGTTATGTGATGACGACATGATGCGACGCCATAGTGATGTCAGATATTTTGGCAATCTGTGGCTCCATGCTGACGTCATCACGTGAAGATTGTTTTTGGATTTCTCGTGTTGACGCCGACGCCGCCGACGACGGTTAATTTTCGCGTTCGCTGAGGCATCTAAGGTTTTCGCTTTAAAAAGAAAACGATAGGCGTCAAAACTAAGAAATAGGAAAGACAGACTGGGCCAGAGGAAAAGCATAGGTTTATCATCCGGTCTTCTGGGTAAGTTATCCTATGTATCTTCTATAATTTCTTGTCTTATGTAATACTTTGAGAAACAGTAAACTTGAACTTGAACATGGGTAGCCCATATGATACAGTTTATATTAAAAAAAAAAAGAATGGACGTCGGTTGGTGGGAAAGAACGACAACCTGTGGTCGGTTAGAGCGACGGAAGGGATACATAAAAAATGGGAAGCGCGGCCGAAGACGGCAAAGGGTTAGGGGGAGTGACGAAATTAAAAAATTCGCATAAATAAAATGGAGTCAGCCCGCGCAGTACTGGGCGAGCTGAAGATCATTGCAAGAAGCCGACGTAGAACGGTGGACTCGTGATTATATTTTGCACTGACGTCACCGTTACCGCCGTGTTCATTCGCGAAGCAGCTTCCCGTGACCATACCGTGCCGGTCGCGTCCGTCGAGGCGTTCAAGCGCAACGCGATACCTTGGTGTCGCTGTCGATGCGTCGCCCTTCGGGCACGAAACTGTCAATTTTCTTGTCTGTCTTTTTAAAGACTGGAACAATAACGAAGCCGCGTGCCTGTTAAACTCGCACGTCAGTTAGGTGTCGATGACGCGCATGCTCGCTCTCAGCATCCGACGCGCCCTTTGTCTCGTACGTGGGTTTGCAAGGCCATGTTTTGAACACAGCTACGCGTGAGCTCGGCTTTGCCATCTGAAAACTCAAATTATCGACCGGTATTTGACGAGACACAAACATTGTTGAGCAGGGGCGTAAGACTTTTTTTCCAAACAAGGGAGGGGAGGGGGGGGGGGGGCGTTGAATCCCCCTACCACAACCCTGGCTACGCCAAAGCTGTCCAGCTAAAATGCTGTTGAGGAATGCAAAAGTGCTGTGATGTGCTGAGGTGTACGAATGTGTAGTATGAATATAACAAAGTAGCGCCCAAAAAGTACTTTGACGGCTCTTTAGGTATGTCTATAAAGTATTCGCGGACGGAATGATTGGTATAGACTCTTCCTGCCTTTTAGATACCGTCGTCGTTCTCACAAACTATCGAGAAACATTCAGATAGAGCACATGTGTGTCCAAAGCAGAGGCTTCAGTTGCGGAAGTGGAGGGTGCGGTCGCCCCTTCCCCAAGCTTGTCCACGGGGAGACGAGGAATCTGCTCACCACTATGCAGAGGCCTCAGTTAAAGCCCCTACAGACTGCCGCTTTTTTAAGTAGCCCCTCCCCGCCGCCGCCTAGTTCCGGTTCCGGAGTTTCCGGAAGGAAGTTATTGGCACCTCCTTCCGCTTTTTTTCTTCCATCTTGTTTCCACACACGCGAGACAGCAATTATTTTCTCCCGGAAAGAATATCTTTACCTCTGGGGGGAATTTTCGCTCGGGGGGGCTAGGGGACCTCGCTGCTGCGCACCAGGCTGTCCGAGCGATGGAATACCGCAATTTCTTTTTTTACCCCTTGTAAGTATGATGAAGAGAGAACGGCGTCCGCATTAACAAGGCATCCAGCCAAAGAAGTCGGCACTGCACATAGCGCTCATACACATTGCAAAAGCAGATTTCATAGATATAACATGCGTGCCGCCTCGCAAACCTACCTTCCCGCGCAGTAAATTCTCCGCCCGTGTGGTCCACTGAATTCTAGTGAACATGGGGTGAGTAGCGGAATTTTACCTGTCTAAAACGCACTGCTTCGAACTGCATGCGTAGATGCGGTAACAGGCAAAGGAGGGTCTTTCCACGCTTGACACGTCTGAAGGCAGCCGTGGAACAGAGATTTCGAACTTTCATTGCAAAACGATTTATTAATCAGTACAATGCCCAGTCTATGAGCATTCACACCATTATGACTCAGGAAGGCGTTAAGCATAGGCAGACCAAGCGAGCTAACTACACCAAGTCCACACTGGTCGCATTCTTTCATCGGCTCGCCTTTTCGCCGCATGACGAAGGCCATTTCGGTGCAGCACGAAACCACACAACACACATATCAAGGCTCCTTCCATCGGGCGAGATGCACTCGTTGCAATGCCCGCGCACCATCACATACGCACAGCTCAGTTTCCCATTGATCCCTAGACCTTAGCCCCTAGTGTGTGCATTTAGCGAGATCGATGTACTAAAGCCGATTAAAGCAAATCACGACCGATCCTCCGCCGGCAGAAGGTGCGGAGACAGCCGAGCGGCATGCCGGCAGGACATGGCGGAGGCGGGGGTGGGGGAGGGTGCAACCGGGAAACATATGGCCACGTCCCGCTTCCGCTGCGGGATCCGGTTCAAGGTAAGGAGAGGGCATTGGCGCTACTTAACCTGGTCGGCGGAAAACTTGGAGGGGCTTTAGCCTCAGTTATACAGAGAACCTCCCCACCCACCCCATGCTGTCTCCCGGAAAGGGGGGGGGGGGGAGGAGTGGCCTTTACGGGCGTCCTTAATTTGCTACATTTTGCGAGACATGCGAAATTGCTCGATGTCTTTTACAAAACTGCAAATTTTTGTCCCAACAAAGCAGATCTTTCGGCCTCCCTCTCAGTCATAAGTTAGTCCGGTTTGACGCCCCAGCCCGGCTGTGTCCGCCAGTCCCCCCCCCTCCCCCTCCTTCTACCCTTATGTTGTAATCCCTCCTTTATCAAAAGGAGACATTAAATTCCGGCCTAGCTGTGTGGTAGTACCGAGATGGAGTGTCGGCGTCGCTAATAGTACAAAAGGCAGCAGTACCGAGATGGAGCAACACTTCGTCACAGCGCTTTCACGGCTTGATACTTGTTTATTCTTAATTTTTTCATGCACCCCTCCTCGAGAGTGTCACGTGCGTGCCGAAAGTTTTTGGACGGGCAGTATATGGATCGTTTTCTATGTATACCTGCCCACGGGCAATTTTTCTCGAACACCAACGCCGCGTGAAGGGTTGGTCCGTGTTCGACGTCAGGTTGTTTGACCGATGAACGCATGCGCCTCGTGTACACTACCCGAGTGCGCAAAAAAGAAGGGGAAAGAGCACACCTAGAATTCCTTATTTCTTTATTGTTATTACCACTTTCGCCTTCATCTCTCACAGCCAGCATTGCAGCGCCGAGAGGTCAGCTCCCAAGGCAGCGAAGTGAACGACCTGCGGTGTTTAGGGCTCGCGTAGACAAAACGACGCCGCCGCGCTCGGTGGTTTGAAGGAGGATGGGTGTGGAAGGAGCTCGTGCCAAGAAAGATCGCGCTCAGCCAGCCGGCGTCCCGTTCTAAACAGGGCGAAGCACGCCGAGCCCGCGCACGCCACTCTAGCTTCCTTCCTCCATCAAAGCACCGCCCGCTAGCCCCGCTGGAGGTTCGCAAACAAAATGCAAACAAACGAAGGAAGACTAGTGAAACAGAGGAGAGAGAGAGATTGTAGAAGCGAGCCTCTCGCTCCATTCCGCCGGTGTTGAGAAATAAACAAATCTCGTTCGAAGGAAGTCTCGTTCGAAAGAGAGCGTAGAGGAGCTAATGAAAGTAGTGAGAAAGACTGGAACGGGAAATGCCGGCGGCACTCGAAACCTTCTGCCCCTGTCTCGGCCGATGGGACAAATTAAAGCAGCCCGAAGGAGAGCAAGGCAGTTTGGACGAAGCAACATGTATGTGCAGAAAGAAAGAAAGAAAGAAAGAAAGAAAGAAAGAAAGAAAGAAAGAAAGAAAGAAAGAAAGAAAGAAAGAAAGAAAGAAGAAAGAAAGAAAGCTAAGCCTAAGCCTCGTGCCTTCTCTCCCGACCGCAGCGCACCCAGCGGCGTGCTCGGTAACTTCGTCTTATTTAGAGCCGGCGCGCTCTCGCTTTTTTGCTTGCTGCCATGCAGGACCGCGAGATGGGTGTCCCGTGAGGGAGCAGTGGAGGGAGAGGAGGCGGGAAGGAGGGAGAGAGCGTTGTATCTATAGCTCTGCGCCCAAGCGTGGCTTATGCACGAACGCGGAAGTCTGCGGCGGCGGGCGCTCTGCTGTTTGTGATTTGCGCGCGATGCGATATTTTGGCTAACGCAGCGAAGGGGTAGTACATTGGAGGCATGTTTTACACGAAAGGCAGCGCGTGTGCCAAGTAGGGTGTTGGTGTGCCACATCGGACGTTCTTAAGGCGGGTACGAGTGTAATACAACGGTGACCCCTTTGACAAAACGGAAATATGGTGTAGTGAACGGATTGCCGCACATATTCACGAATATATTTAACAGCAGCCCCTCCCCCCCCTTGACTGGCTGTCAGCAATAAATACATACATACATACATACATACATACATACATCATACATACATACATACATACATACATACATACATACATACATACATACATACATACATAATACATACATAGTTCCGTTGCCTTCAAGACAGTAGCGTAGCCAGGGGTTTCAACCTCCCCCCCCCCCCCGCACATTTTCAGTTTTTACATGTGTATATAGACCACGGTGTAAGAATAAGTTTCTTACACCGTGATATAGACGTACACGTGTGTCGTACACGTACAAACCCACGAACATACATGAAGGGTGTCCGACATCCCCCCTCCCCCACACCTCCCCAACCCGAAAGAGAATTCTGGCTACGCCCTTGCTTAAGCATTGCGCCAGGGCTCTTGTAGCTTTGTGAGCTGTTGAGCTGAGTGAGGCCCGGCTCCCAAGATCTTCCAAAAAAATATATACTTCCGGCTATAAATTTTCCGATCGTGCCAAGAAATTGAATATTGAGATTGTGTGTGGCATCTCGACTGCATTCCCTAGATTTATTCGGCACCGCTCACAAGAGGCCGCTAACGAATCCTGTGCGTATAGATTCTTTTTTTTTTTTCTACGGAGAATCAGAACCTCTTCAGGAAGTCCGACCTGTCCGATAATGCGCCCAGTGTATAGAGGCAATTCGGCCGCGTGGTCAGGTGCTATAGGTTATAGGTTATAGGCTGTAGGTGCTATATGCTAAAGTTCTCCTAAGCTATAGGTTTCGGCAGCTAAACACAAACACACAGGGATAGATACAACTGCAATATAGTGAATAGAGATAGTATATAGTGTAGCGTGTACACTAAAATCCTGGTATGTCGGCAGATCACGTGACATCCTGCCATCGTAAACATCTGATCCACGCTGCCAGCGGAGAATATAATTAGAGCCAAATCCTTAGATGCCTCATCAAACGCGAAAATTGACCGTTATTCCGCGGCGTCGGCGTTAACACGAGTGATGCAAAAAAAAAAAAAAAACATCATTCCGTGATGACATCACCATATGACGTTGTCATGACGTCACAGATCGGGCCGGGTAAAGTAGCTTTCACGGCGGGCCCAGGCCGGGCTCGGGCCTGAAGCTCCGGGTTTGAGGTAGCGGGCTCGGTCGGGCCGGGCTTGGACTTTGCTCCGTTCTTAAAGGGTCACCAAAGTGAAACACTGAATCGGTTTAGACCGATAGAGTGTACTCTGAGAATCCGAAGGTCAATAATTTCACCATCAATGAGTCTATTAATAAAGGAAAAAATCAAGGTCAAAGTTCCCTTTTGAAATTTCGCGCTGAAACCTCCGCACATGACTTCATGGGTTTTAAACTGTATTCGTCGTATTTTGGGGACCTTGGCTCAACGAAATTTCCAGAAACTTGGTATGTCAAAGCTGTTAAGGCCCCTCAGAGGTCAATGTACTTCATTTTTACCCACTATAAGCTACGTAGGGCCCAGTAGATGCCGTCAGAATCTATGACGTCGCGGCGTTTGGTGCGTGAATTTCAAGTTGGCGTCGTTACTTGCATTTTCCTGCGAGTTTTCTCTCTTACCAAGAGTCTTGTCGCGGCGAGCGTGGTGCTTTTGGAGTGGTAAAAAAGTAATTTACTGATAATCGAAAAATCGTTTTTCTCTTTAATGTGCCTTGTTCCGCATACGCTGTGCATACATATAAGTCCGACATTTTATGAAAAAACACTTTTTCTATGGGGTTATCTTTGGAAGTTTTATGAGGATAAGTACTGAACTGCTTTTTCTTCTTGCATATGAGCTACTTGATTTATCTGAAACGGGCGAGCTAAAAGTAACTAGACCACCGCTCATAGTAACATCTCGCTATTCCGTGCTTTATTTGCTTTCGTTATTATTTTATCCCAAATGTTACTCTGTAATCGCAGTAATAAATGGTATAATAATAAATTATACCTATGAGATGTCATCGCAAGAGCGATCACAGAGCTACAAGCAGGGAAACGTTGTTGAAAGTTAGAGCCCCCCTTTAAAGTAAAGGACTGCACGAGTCTTCATACATAGAACCCTATAAAGGCATGTGCACATTCTTTTCCTGTGACTCTGTGACGGCTCCCAGTGGTCATGTGGCGCGAGATGGACATGCACAACTTGCTTTTGTGGCTACATTGTTATGTCTGAACTTTCGTCTTGTTCCGCCATATCAGGGGTCTCAAACGCACCCCAGCTAACTGGCCGCATTCACGAAATTTACTCCCCAAGGGCTAGGGCAATGAAGAATGTAGGAGCGTGGGAGGGAAGAAGAGGCTTTAAAACTAGATTAGAAGGCGTGCCATATTCAAGACTCCGGCAAAACATTAATCACTCATCTAAACGAATATCGACACCTCTTGTTCCCTTGGCCTAGGAATTTCTGTTCACAAAAAAGATGAAGTTATTTTTACTAAATTACGATGTCGCGTTCGAAACTAAATTTTTATATGCATAGATCTGGTCTGGCTCCCTCCCCTCTTTGCTCGTTTTGTAACCAGGACGAAACAGTTGAAATATTTTTCTTATCGTGTAACCGTTTCAATTTACTAAGGAAAAACATTCTCAAAGCAGCGTTTACTGGAATTAGATTGGATTTCATTACTTCTAATATTCTATCCTTGGAGCCTCCTCATTAGGTCACTGTCACGGGATGTCTGTTCCGCTGTACAAAAATTCTTAATTGAATCAGGGCGGTTTAATTCGGAATTTTAAATTAGCATTATGCATTTTTTCTAACTACTCTATAATTCATTAGTCATAAACTCATATGTGCTCACTTCTACCTAAAATTAATCGTTTCTTGGCCAATCCCCCAGAGTGGGTGTGAGCCATGCATCAAGGAAATCATCATCATCATCACCGTCATTTCACAGCAGACCTTTTTGAGCGTGCCAGACTCTATCGAAGAAGAGGAAACCGAGGGACATCGAGGGCACGTGCACGTGGCCGGCGAAGCAGCTCGCCTGTAGTATTGCCATTAAACGGACGTCCTCTTTGACGTCTGGGGAACGAGTCATTCGTATCAACCCATAATGACTAAAATCTGGACGCCGATTCTGAATAAGCTCTTGTTTCACGGTTATGTATCAACACACGGTGACCGCAGGGTGCGCCTCACGAAAATATCCTTTCGATCTGTGATGCCTGTGGATCCAGAACTGCGCTTATAAAGAAAAAAAATGGGATAAGACAGTCGTGTGCGGGCGGCGGGTCGCTAGCGAGGGGTCCGCGAGCCGCGTGTTTGAGGCCCTATATAGTGCGCTATATAGTGCGAGAGCTACATGATACTGCCGCAACAGCGTTGGAATGTGCAGGCATAGTATAGGTCCATTAACAAGGTGTGCGGTGAACTATATTCGCTTGACGAAATATCTGGCTTGGAAAAGACAATGACAGATTCCGTGCCGGGTGATGTCCCCTTACCTCGAACCATATGCATTCAATGAGTAAGTTTCGAGAAGCTAGTCGCGCCTTTATTACCAAACCCGAACGAACCCCGAAAATATGTCGAAATCGCTTCCTCCACCTCCTACCAATCCTAACCGTGCAGTCCAATGGCCACCTCTACCGGTGCAACATCGCTGGGAAGGCATAAGCCATTATAAATATGAAAAAAAAAAAGCGAACGTGAACACGGTGTCATACCGTACACCGCTGAACATTTACACAAGGTCTCAAAATTCTTCAAGGAGACGGGCTCAGACACGACGTTCGTGAACGAGAGAGAAGGGATCTTCTTGAGTATTTTAGTTCTACTTTCAACAAGGACACGTCTGATTTCGTGTGGTGTGGCACTGCTAGAAAACGACTGGGACGAATTCGCATGGCAAGAACTAGATTACGTGCCGTGCGATCGCATTCGCAGATTTCGGTGCACTGTTTGCAGTATGATTTGTTGCGCTTTCGCATCCGTGGCGTGCTGCCGCAGCCGGGCAAGATCTGTAAGTTTGTACGTTGTTCGTTGCAATATTACATGGATAGAATGGTATTGATACTATGTTTATGTCTTAAAACGCTATAGACTTCATACAGCAAGGTGTGGATATATAAAATATTGCTGTGACTAATAGTTTTTTTTCTTCTTTCGGCTGCTTATACGCATACACGTGGTGCACGCGGTTCCACACCTTTACCTATAGATTATGGGTATTTACAACAACGGTCAAAATTTGTCTTTTTTTTTCTTTGTTTCTCTTGCTGTGGCAAGGTGCTACAATGGTGAAACAGGTTCTACATATCGAAAACGGTGCACGATTGGCTTGTGGGTTAGAGCATGCTATAAATGGCAATAGGCAATAGAGTCCAATAAAAAATCACAGCATATCCACGGAGTGAATGATGATGAGTGGGCGAAGCTGCGGAGGTTCATCGGTAAACCGTGAATCTTCCGTGAATTCTGCCCAGTACATCATCACCGACGTGAGATCGGGCGCGTTTATACTAAAGGTTCGATGAGTTATGACGACTTGCAGCTCACTTTAATTTTCATGTACGCTGTGAATTTTCATTGTTTAGAAAACCATTGCTTTAGAAAACACCTTGCGTCTTTCGTTAAGCAGCTGGCGTTCTTTTTTTTTTCGTTTGCTTTAGAAACCTCTGGCGTTCTGTTTCTTTTGCTTTTACAAAACACCGGCGTCTTTCGTTGGTTTATTCTCATCATCAACGGCGTTTTTGAACAAAATTTTTATTGTTTTAATCCACGCACAGGAGAATCTCACCAGGCACTACCTTGGAGGTAAACAATGGCTGCTAATGGGAATGAGAGACAGAAGAAGTCGGCTTTAGCTAACACTTACACTTCTACTAACGTTTCCTGGAACATGCCAATGGCTGCTAATGGGGAATGAGAGGCAGAAGAATTCGGCTTTTAGTTAACGCGCACGCTGCGAATTTTTTATGTTCAACAACGCACAGGAAAATCTCCCACCGGCACCACCTTGGAGGTCAAAGCGTAAGACTGGTACGCACTACGACTACGACTACGAGGGAGGAACGGTGCGCCTTAAGGAGCTTCGCCCCTAAACAAAGTGAAGTGAACGTTTTGTTCTCTGCCAAGCCAATCTAGAACACATGCTCTGGCGTTGCTCCGTGTTACGCGGCGGCGAAGTCATGCCGCTCCGCTGTCGGAGCGGCCCGCATCGTGCTATAGAGCGCGTTTCGATGGACCACAAAAAGTTATCCATCCATCAATTCATCCTTTGTTGTTATTGCGCGCCCTATCGAAACTGAACTCGTGCTGCAAATCACTTTCTTTGCTACAATGTCTGCTACGAAACGCCCTTCACGATCCCCAGTGTATTTGCAGAAAAAATGGGTATAGAATACCACTACCGAACGAACAATCATTGTATCCAATATGTCCGCTCAATGTTTGCACCGTGAGCCCCTTTTTACAATAAATTACCGTATGTAAAGTATAAATGTTAGCGAAACATACGCCAACAAAGCGTAGATATTTGCCACTTAAAACACCTTGCTGTCGATTCCATGTTCGGGCAACACCCCTAGATTACTGGGTCGGGCCTCAGTCGGGCCGGATCTGTGGTCGGGCCGGGCCGGGTAGGCGAAATTTTTTCTCGGGTTCGGGCCGGGCCCGGGTCTCATTTTGAGTCACCGGGCCGGGTTCGGGCGGGTAAATTTGAACGAGTTCCGGGCCCGGGCCGGTCCCGGGCCGAGAATTACGGCCCGTGCAGTGCTCTAGGGCCGATCACCGAGGCAGTGCAAGATAAGATGAGGTGCAGAAAGCTTCGGAGGAGGGCGGGGAGGATCAGTATACATCTACTGAGAAGAAAAAGAGATGGCTTTCGCCTTCGAGTCGTCTTATAGGCGAATGCATAAGGGACCTTTGCGAGTTTCTCTCTCTCTCTCTTTCACTTCTTCCATTTTCACGCCTTCTTTTGGCAACATAGTTTGCTATCGCTTCTTATCGCTTCGTTAAATATACACCCCGCCGGCGACACCAAGGCGGCGGATATGAAACACAACAGAAGTCAGTTGCCAGCCGCACTTTGTTAATTTCGTGCACTCGAGGCAATTACGACGAATTAGCGCAACGAATTTGGACTCCGTGCCAAGAGATAACCGCAATCTGCACCTCAATCGTAACAAGGCCTTCAAGGTAACTCATAACACGTGAGTCATTTGCAAAAATAATACCCCGCGCGCCTAAAACGCTCAATTTCCCACGCAACTACGGTCAATCGGACGTCGCCGCGGCCGACCATGCATCGGTGCATATCACCAACCGTGAGCAGCTCGCACACTATGCAACGCAAAACACACACCCACTACATCCCATTGGCATAAAGAACTCCACTTGCCGTATGTTCTGCACTATAGTCCGCGTCTGCAGCTGTAGTCCGCAGCGAGAATTTGCGGCGGAGTATACTTTTTTTCTGTGAACTGTCCACCATACCTTTCCTAATTACCTAAGATTTTTTTGCAAAGCCAGCTCTTTCTACGGCCAAGCCTTTCGCCTTTTCTCAGCTAGTTAAGAAAAACGTTTATATGCCTAGTATATAACATTCTGTACAGTAATAACAGCAAGAATGATATTAATGTAATAACTCTGATATAATTCATTAGGCACAGCCTGCAAAAGAAATGTGGTTTTGCGCACTGGAGATCGGAAGGCATGCGCTCCGCGGTCAGGAAAAGAGTTCACCGATTGCCTTTCTGCAGCATACGGGCTGATGAACACATCGGGACTGTCACGACACGGGGCCGAAGCACAAGCTTCTCCCAAGATGTGGCATGGGGTTGGGCCTCTGGTGTATGGCTTGCGCCAATTGCCGGTATGAAGGAGTCAAGGGCCTTCTCCAATCAAATAACAACAAGCTTTAATAATGTGTTTAAACAAAAATTAGTTATACATTCCACAATTATTGCGAATAAGTGCAGCATGCAATGAAAGTTGAAAAATAGTAGCGACAATGAGCAATATAGGATGGATGACCGAACAGCAAGAGCTGAACCATAATTAGAGTTCGCAGTCACTAAGTTCAAGCGATTGACATACGTAACCGGGCGCAGCAGGAGTCCTTCAACACCGGCGTCGTTCATGAGCGACCGTCGAAGCTGGCGAGACGAGATGGGTCGCGCGGCTCCACGATGATCGGGGTTGTTGGGTGGCTGCGTGTGTCCAGGGAGTTGCCAGCGTGGATCTCTTCTCCGGCGCAGAGCAGACTCTACTGGCGGTCGGTGACGTCGCGGCGAGCAGTTAAATCATACACAA